>NC_081553.1:67808415-67913415 GCF_963082655.1 Stomoxys calcitrans | reverse complement strand
CCGGACCTGATGGGATATTTCCGGCGTTACTACAGAAAGAGGCAGACTATCTGGCGCCTCGTCTGGCCAAAATTTTCAAAGCGAGCCTAGGACTTGCATATACTCCGAAAGCCTGATAGGAGTCAAGGGTAATAATTATACCCAAGCTCGACAAGGCATATTATGCGACACCTAATGCCTACAGACCAATAAAAATTACTTCCTTTCTACTCAAAACCATGGAACGTATTGTGGACTCCATGATAAATAGTAGGACATCCAGCGACTGCTCAAATACAAACAGCATGGCTATGTCAAGGGAAGGTCGGTGGAGACTTCATTGCAAGAGGTTGTGCATAAAATAGAAGAATCCTTCGATGCCAAAACGTACACCCTGGCGGTATGCATTGACATCGAGGGGGCTTTTAACAATGTGCTGATCCAATACTTAGACCAGTACCGGGTGGACCCGGTCCTTAGAGTCTGGATAAACCATATGCTAAGGAACAGGTGGATAAATTGTGTGTCCAGTGGCATAAATATAAGGGAGAAAGTGGGAAGAGGGCACGCCACAAGGGGGCATTTTATCTCCACTCCTATAGGTGACCACCATTATTGACCTATTACGGATGCTGACTGAGGAGGAATTTGAACCCGTCTGCTCGGCAGACGATGTTATAATACTCCTAGAAGGTAAGGATCCGAACGAGCTATGCAGAAGGGCCGAAAGGGTCTTGCATATGGCATATGACTGGGCTAGACCCAGAGATGTTAACCCAGAAAAGACTGAAATATGCCTTTTCACGAGGAAGACGAAGGTGGGCGAATTTAACGCACCACGTTTCCTCAATGAGACGATTTCTATATCTGACAAGGTCAAATACTTAGGTGTGATCTTGGACAGGAAACTGAATCGGAAGTGTCACATTCAGGAGTGTACTGAGAAGTCTCACAGATGTTGGGCAGTATGTAGACGAAATCGGACCTGATTCCGAGGATAGTCCACTGGCCCTACAGGAGCTTGACTAGACCAACACTTACTTACGCCTAAGTAGTTTGGTGGACTGCTATGGAGAAAAAGAGCAACATAGGGACAATACAACAGGTTCAGAGAACATGTTGTCTTGCCATATGCGGAGTGATGAGAACCACGCCCACTAGGGCACTGAAGACTATTCTAGATATCCGACCCATTGACATACAGATTAAGTGTGAGGCAGCCACTGCGGCCATGAGACTTAAGGCAATGGGAGAATAGATTGAGGACGGGAGCAGCTCATACCATTGCGTTATAATCGAGGCGACGATAGGAAACCTGGAAGGAAGTGGAGAGTTTTCCGATCGGATACCTGAGATGAACCTTGAAGTCGAGTGGGACGCAATGCTGCCATCGGCACAGTCTTGGATTGACGGAACCCTAATATTGCCATCTGGAAGATCATGTTACACGGATGGATCAAAGCTAGAGGACAGAGTGGGCCTGGGGGTTTACATTGAAAACCCAGGGTCTGGCATCTGTTTTAAACTGCCTGACCATAATACAGTCCTGCAGGCGGAGATCCGGGCGATCACGGAATGCGTGAAATGGTGTGGTGCTAACGCGAGGACGTCGAGTCTGAACATCTTTAACGAAAGTGAAATGGCCATAAGGGCAATAGTAACCAAGACGGTAATGTCACGAACAGTCTTGCAGTGAAAGAAGGAGATTAACGCCTTCTCTGAGGATGGCACAATCGGCATCGTTTTGGTGCCAGAAAGGGCAGACGATTTGGCGGTGAAGACCAGAGAATTGCCGTCAATAAACTTGGTTAACCCGAAGCCTTTCGGGTCGACGCAGTCCGAGTTAGAGGAGTGGGCGACAAATACGCATGCAACATTGTGGAACAGCGAAACAGTCGGTGGGACGGCGAAAATCCCATGAGGGGATCCATATCGTGAGAAGATGAGGCTATTACTGAAAGGAAGTAAGAAAGAGGTCAGTATAGCTATTGGTATCATAACGGGACAAATAGGAATACGAGCTCACTTATGTACAATCGGTGCGGCAAGTGATGGCATGTGCAGGGCATGCGGGAAAGATGATGAGATGTTGGAGCATTTCCTTTGTCATTGCCCGGCTTTCGCGTCCAACAGATACCGGTACTTAGGTGGAGACACAATATCAGACATGAACCAACTTAGGGGAGTGCCATTGAAAATAATTAAGGATTTTGTAAGTAGCATGGAAAAATTCTTCCTGCCAAATTTCGAGAGAATCGGTTAACAAATGACCATTTGATTGCATTATTTCTGCAAATCGGACAAACATATATATGGGAGCTATATCCAAATCTGAACCGATTTCAAGCAAACTTCTCAGATATTGTTGTAGTCGTCGAGGAAGACGTTGTACAAAATTTTGGGAAGATTGGTTAATAAATACGCTTGCAATGGCTCTAGGTGTGAAAAACGGGCTATATATATATATATGAGAGCTATATCTAAATCGGAACCGATTTCCGTGAAATTCACTAACAATGTCGAGAGTCATAAAAAAATCCTTCCTGCCAAATTTTGAGAGAATCGCTTAACAAATGACGATTTTATTGCATTATTTCTGCAAATCGGACGAACATATATATGGAAGCTATATCCGAATCTAAACCGTTTTCAAGCGAACTTCTCAGATATTGTTGTAGTTGTCGAGGAAGACGTTGTACAAAATTTTGGGAAGATTGGTCAATAAATGTGCTTGCAATGCCTCTAGTAGTGAAAATCGGGCTATATATATATATGAGAGCTATATCTAAATCTGAACCGATTTCCATGAAATTCACCAATAATGTCGAGAGTCATAAGAAAATCCCTCCTGCAAAAATTCGAGAGAATCGGTTAACAAATGGCCTTTTTATTGCATTATTACTGCAAATCGGGCGAACATATATATGGGAGCTATATCCAAATCTGATCCGATTTTTTTCAATTTCAATAGGCTTCGTCTATAGGCCGAAAAACATGCAACATCCTGCAGTAGTGGATTGTTGTTGGGAGCTACCTTTAGGTACTTGACCCTGCATTTTTATCTGTTTTGTGTTTTACTTCCTACACCATAGGACGGAGGTTTACTTATTTAGTCATTCCATTCGTTAAAACTCTAAATATTGATTTTTGACCCTTTAAGTTATTTACTTGCTTGATCGTCATGAGATTTTAAGTTAATTGAGTAATTTTAAGTCCGTCTCCAAGTGCCCAGATAGATGCGATGAATGCCATGATCGATCAAAAGCCATTAAAACTGTGTGATTTATGTGTGACTCAAATACCGTCTTTTAATGAGGATGTTAAGAAGCTAGCGCTTCTCAAACTTTTGGCAAACTTTCGTTTTGTTTGCGTGGGAATGTGCTATTATTTAACTGGCGACTATTGCCTCTTCGGTAGAATGGACGTTAATTTCCCAATACAATGCCGGTATAAAATGAGACATATTGAAGAGCGGAGTACGAACTAGATAGAATAATTTGACCTCAAGTGTCTGGGGGAGAGTCCCACTCTCAAAAACCGCCCAAAATGTAAATGTTTTTCTATTGGGGCAATATGGATATGAAATGAAGAGTTATTGAAAGTAGAATACGAAATGTATATAAAAATTTGGGGTCAATTCAAAGCGGTGCTGTCCCCCATTCCAAAAAACACCACCCCCAAACGGACATGAAGGCCCATCTGGACAGTATGGGATTCAAACATATGGAATTTGAGAGTAGAATACGACACTTATATACAAAGTTGGAATTTATTCCCAGGTTGGTCGCCCCAAAATTACGAAATTGACTTCAACAATTAGATTTTTCAATTTCCAAATTTCGGATGGGTACTTGGTGGGCTTACTTGCTCCTAATCAACAGTTGCTTGTACGTCCTCAAATTGCTGAGGTAGTCGTTTCGGCGTAAGACAAGATCATCAGCATTGGAACTTCTGGCTCTTTGGAATCGCTTCCTCAGACGCCTGACGTTCTGCCGCATTGTTTCCCGCTCACGGGTCCACCACTTGACCTTATTTGGTTTCGCCTTTCGACGTTTGCCAAGGAGCGCATCATTCACCGCGCTCATCCACTCGTCTACCTTAGCAATTTAGTCATCTACGGTCAGTGCCCTAAAGTCATCTAAAGACAATGCTGATGCAGTCTCCCTTAAACTTTCCACATACAAGTCCCAGTTCACGTCTCGATCTTTCCAGCACCTGGATCGTTCAGTCGTAACCCGAGTCTGTCGATCCCTGGAAGTCACCATAATCTCAATCGGATTATGGTCACTTGAGCCCCATTCGTCACAAGTCCTCCACCTAAACTGGTAAGCAGTAAATGCCGCCCCATTTGCAGCCATAAAGTCAATGTCACTACCGCCTGAAGGCTCATCAAAGGTATACTTCTCGCTCGGTATGTTCAACACACCGACGTCATCCAAAGTCAACCATTCGCTGAGCAACTGCCCACGATGGCGATTCTCATGACCAAGCAAGTGCTGGGTCATTTTCGAGAACCACATCGGGGAGGTTGCGTTGGCGTCTAAACTTAGAATGAGCGGATTTCTACTCGCGAGTAGTAGCACCGTATTCATATATCCAAGATATGGCTCCAAGTCGGCGCTAAACCTACAATAGATGCTAGCCAAGAACATCTTACCACACCGCCCTTCTGCGCAAATGCAGACTCCCCACTGGCTATAGCTAATCACCGTACAGTCGATGTCGCTGTCATCTACAAATGTCACCCCGCTGTCAGTAAAGACTCGCATCCCCCCACTACATACGGTTCCTTTACCAGCGCAACCGAACAACCAGTGACGCGCATGACATGACCTAACTCCTGCGTCACCGTTCTAAACCACTGGCAATTAAATTAAAAAAATTTAATCCCCATGACGATCCTTAATACCTTGCGTTCGCCATAGCCTCCAAACCAGCATAAATCGGACAGACTGCGGAGATCATCATGCGATCCGCCGGCAACCTCTTAAATGCACAATTCCTACAATGTACGGGGTTCGGAAAGACCGAAGCCACATGTCCGCCCAATCCACAACGGCGACAAACATCACCCTGGACGCGGCAATCCCTCACTCTGTGGTCGAAACCCATGCACCGATGGCATGCGAAGACCACATTCTGCATCCGAGCGGTGAAGCGGAACCACTTCACGTACACCCCTCCTCGCACAACTTATCTGTCACCCTCGGAGTGCACTCCAAGTTGGCATTGCTTGGCACTCCGGCTTCCAAGGCGCGGAAGCCAGAAGCACATACCGACGATAAACCTCCTCACTCATCGGCACCTTCAAGTTGAGGCAGTACAACTCTGTCATGATCAGCCATCATCAGCAGTTATGGCAGCATGCACTCCTCTCACAACCACCTTTGGGCCCAGCTTCTCGCCGACCTCCACCTCCAACCCCACCTCCGCGAACTTGCCGTTCGCCCTAATGCGGTCACTCTCAGCCACCGACGGGGTGCGGATAACCGCCCCACCACCGAGTTGGTCGGACTCCGTGAACCCTCACACCACGTGTGGGGCCCATCTACTCTATCACCTTCTTAACAACCTCCGCGGAAGTTATCACCGCTTTCCCCTTGCCCTTCACCACTACTGACCACGTCTCCACCGGCTTCGCAACCGGCACAGACGGGACGGCAGTGAGAGCGACAGCGGGGGTAACAAACGTGCAGTGCGTGCGTTGACAGCGGGGGGCAACAGGCACCAACTGTGACACAGCCGGACGCCCACCCACGCCATCTACACCCACCAACGCGCCGCGACCAGCCATCGCCTCGTACGCCGACAACCTTCCCTTAATCGCCTCATTCTCCAGCATCAGCGGCATGAGGAGCTCCTCATACTGCCCAGCGTACTGGATCACCCTCTTCGCCATACTCCCACTCACCTCAGCCTCATACACCGTACCCATCAAGGCATCCGTTCACCTCCTTCATCTCCCCTACCGTGACCCCCCGCCCCCCCCCCCCCAACGGTGCCATCACCCGCCTACGAGACCTACTTTCCCGCTACTCTGCCTTCCTCGGAGTCAATGCCCCCCCCCCACCATTACTGGCAGCACCACCACACGATCAGCACCGCCATCAACCACTGCTGCTTTGGCACTACCACCAGCGCCATCAACCAAACCAGCTGACTTCAAATCAGCTGTCGTCTTCCGACTGCCAGATGGCAATTCACCACCTGCCACCACCTTCCCCCGCTTGCCAACCGCCACACCAGGCGAACCTTGTTTCAGGCGCTTCCCATCTTCACCACCACTCCCACTGGACAACAAATCCACCGACTCCTTCCTCATCATTCCATCCCGTCCAGCACGGGCCACCGACGAATCTGTACTAATGCCACCATCCGACGTCCCTCCACCGCCTACACTCCCCCCCTCCCCATCTTCCCCTTCGTCCTCTTAACCATCACTTCACAAATTCTATCCAGACTTCAAACAACTCCTCCGTCTAAGCTGTCTCAAATTGGTCAAAGCAATCGCGGGCCCTGTTTTAGCTAGTCACTAATCAAGATTGATTTTTCTCATAACCATTTAATTGGCAATAATTGACTCCGCCCTGTGAGATAAATAGGCCTTGTAATTTTCGCGCATCCAATTTATTGGTAACTGGTATCACAGCTCATTGAGTGGCCACAACTGTTATGGTCATAAATAGCCATATCAAAGTATATTTTTTGGATTGTGAAAATTTCTATGGAAATATTTTTCCCAAACTAAATGCTTTTCAAATGAATGAATGCCAATATTAAAACAGAAAAAAGGAAAAAATAAAAACTCAAACTCACATAAAGCCAAAGAAGACTTACTAACAGCAACGGCTCGGGCAACAGCAGCAATATGCAGCCAATGGCAACAGCAACAACATTAGGGGCAGCAACTTTAAACGTATGAAAACACTTTCACCACCAATGATGGTCATATGAAACTCCTCGCAAACAAACCAAGCCTGAAAAGAAAACCAAAATGCATTTAAGTAGCCCGACCGACCAACCGACCGACTCAATGTCGTTTGGTCGGTCATAGTTGTGATAAAATTTCTATTAATAAAAATTGTAATGAATCCATATATACATCGACCAACCCGCCAACCATTCATCTAACCAACATCGCTTCTATGGCAAGCCAAACAGCTCACAGCCACACTCACCGTGAGCATGGAACGGGGGCAAATGCAGCAATGAGGCACCGTTCCACCATCATACCCATTATACATCAGAAGTCTATGGCAAAATTAACTTTTCATTTTCATTATTTCATTATACCCTACACTACTACTGTGGCACGGGGTATAATTATTTCATGCATTTGTTTGTAACGCTTAGAAGCAGAAGAGTTAGGCTTATTGTTAAATGTGCCGATTGGCTTAGAAGCACTTCTTGATTCGATTTAGCTATGTTCATTCGTCTATCTATTTAATCACAAATTCTTGAGACCAAGGTACAGTTCGAATTTGTTATCCGATTGTCGCATTTCATCCATATGTGGTATAATGGCTATAGCTATCACAGTTGTTCTCCTATCCTTATCAAATCTTTCCCAAATCTCTTGATAAGGTCAAGTATGGCGGAATGTTTGTAATAGCGCAGACTATAGTTGCCAGACGCTATGATATTCCGCCAAATGAGGAGTCGGATGGGCTGGATGGGCTAGACATCGAACAGGCCTACTCACCAAACTTCTAAATATAGCAGAGGGGATGACCAGTCGAACAAATGTTCCATTCAATGTCCCATCATGAGTGCAAAATTTCATCAAATCTCTCATCAGATGTGTCATACTATGTAACGTAGCAACAATTTTTGCTCCAATCATAACAAAATTTTAAATGCTCTGATATTAGAAGGTAGACTCGGGGATGTGCGGTATTATAAAGTCGGCTTCCTCCGACTTTTGTCTATTTTAATAAGTCTCCTAGCTACTATGAGTTGCAGGTGTTTCTTGCAGTGCGTGAAATTTCTTCTAACGCTTTTTTTAATTTTCTATAATGCGTTGCACAAGGCCACTTTCTCAGTCGCCTGTGCAAGCAAGAATAGCAATATTTTATTAATAATCAAAAGTCTTTTATATGAAATCGAGGCAAAGAATCTGCACATACATACATATTTTTGATTTGTTTAACTGCTACTTATGCGGAAAGTGGAGCAGAAAATAATTAATTTAATAATTTCATCCTTGTGTCTCTAAAGAATTCAGATTTGTGAGAGTCCTATCCACACAACATTTTAAATTTTTCGATAGAGTCATGAATAAAGGCCAATTTCCCTCTAGGACGAATAGTTTACGAGATACAGTCATTTTAAAGTATTCTAAGTCAAGCTTCAATTTTTAAAGGATTTGCGATGACATTTTGGATTTTTCGATGGAGTCACGAATTAAGGCCCATTTCCCTCTAGGTCGCATAGTTTAGGAGATACAGCCATTTTAAAGTTTTCTATGTGAAATCTTGATTTTTGACGGATTGGCGACGAAATTTTAAATTTTTCGATGGAGTCACGAATTAAGGCCCATTTCGCATAGCTTAGGAAATACTGCCATTTTAAAGTTTTTTCAGTGAAATTTCGAATTTTGATGGATTTTCCATGAAATTCTGAATTTTTTGATGGGGTCACGAATTAAGGCCCATTTCCCTCTAAGACGCGTAGTTTAGGAGATACAGCCATTTTAATGTTTTCTAAGTGAAATTTCGATTTTTGACGTATTTGCGATAAAATTTTGAATTTTTCGATGAAGTCACGAATTAAGGCCCATTCCCTTCTAGGACGGATAGTTTAGGAGATACAGCCATTTAAAGTTTTCTAAGTGATATTTCGTTTTTTGATAGATTTTCGATGAGATTTTTAATTTTTCGATGGCGTCACGAATTAATGCCCATTTCCCTCTAGGGCGCATAGTTTAGGAGATCCAACCATTTTAAATTTTTTTTAAATTAAATTTAGATTTTTGATGGATTTTCGATGAAATTTTGAATTTTTCGATTGAGTCAAATATCAAAGCTCATTTCCCTCTAGGACGCATAGTTCTAGAGAGACTTACAGCCATTTTTAAGTTTTCTAAATTTTGATTTTTGACGGATTTTCGATGAGCCATTCGAGCTCATCATTTCCAGTCATTTTAAAGTTTTCTAGGACGCATAGTTTTAAAGATACAGCCATTTTAAAATTTTTAAGTAAAATTTTGATTTTTGATGGATTTTCTATGAAATTTTGAATTTTGCGATGGAGTCACGAATTAAGGCCCATTTTCCTTTAGGACACATAGTTTAATAGATACAGCAATTTTAAAGTTTTAAAAGCGAAATTTCGATTTTTGATGGATTTTCGATGAAATTTTGAATTTTTCGATAGAGTCACGAATTAAGGCCCATTTTCCTTTACGACACATAGTTTAATAGATACAGCAATTTTAAAGTTTTAAAAGCGAAATTTCGATTTTTGATGGATTTTCGATGAAATTTTGAATTTTTCGATGGAGTCACGAATTAAGGCCATTTCCCTTTAGGACGCATAGTTTAGGAGATACAGTAATTTTAAAGTTTTCTTAGTGAAATTTCGATTTTTGATGTATTTTCGATGAGATTTTGAATTTTTGCGATTGAGTCATGAATTAAGGCCCATTTGCCTTTAGGAAGCATAGTTTAGGAGATACAGCCGTTTTAAAGTTTTTTTAAGTGAAAATTAGATTTTTGATGGATTTTCTATGACATTTTGAATTTAGTTTAGGAGATACAGCCATTTTAATGTTTTCTAAGTGAAATTTCGATTTTTAACGGTTTTTCGATGAAATTTTAAATTTTCGATGGAGTGGCGAATTAACGCCCATTTCCCTCTAGGACGCATAGTTAAGGAGATAAAGCCTTTATAAAGTTTTCTAAGTGAAATTTCGATTTTTGATGGATTCTCAATGAAATTTTGAATTTTTCGATGGAGTCACGTCTTAAGGCCAATTTCCCTCTAGGGCGCATAGTTAAAGAGATACAGCCATTTCAAAATTTTCTAAGTGAAATTTCGATTTTTGATGGATTTTCCATGAAATTTTGAATTACAATGGAGTCACGAATTAAGGCCCATTTTCTTCTAGGGCGCAAAGTTTAGGAGATACTGCCATTTTAAAAGTTTTTTAAGTGAAATTTCGAATTTTTGATGGATATTCGATGAAATTTTGAATGTTTTCGTTGAAGTCACGAATTAAGATCCATTTCCCTCTAGGACGCATTAAGGAGATATAGCCATTTTAAAGCTTTCTTAGTAAAATTTTGATTTTTGATGGATTTGCGATGAATTTTTTAATTTTTCGATGGAGTCACGAATTAACGCCATTATCCCTCTAGGACGCACAGTTAAGGAGATATAGCCATTTTAAAGCTTTCTAAGCAAAATTTCGATTTTTGATGGATTTGCGATGAATTTTTAATTTTTCGATGGAGTCACGAATTAAGGCCCATTTCCCTCTAGGAGATACAGCCATTCTAAAGTTTTCTGAATAAAATTTCGATTTTGACGGATTTTCGAGGAAATTTAAAATTTTCGATGGAGTCACGAATTAAGGCCCATTTGCCTCTAGGACGCATGGTTTATGAGATACAGCCATTTTAAAGTTTTCTAAGTAAAATTTCGATTTTTGACGGATTTTCGATGAAATTGGGAATTTTTCGATGGAATCACGAATTAAGGACCAATTCCCTCTAGGATGCATAGTTAAGGAGATACAGCCATTTTAATGTTTTTTAAGTGAAATTTCGATTTTGATGGATTTTCGATGAAATTTTGAATTTTTGCAAGAGTCTTGAATTAAAGCCCATTTCCCTCTAGGACGCATAGTTAAGGAGATACAGCCATTTCATAATTTTCTAGGTGAAATTTCGATTTTTGATGGATTTTCGAGGAAATTTAAAATTTTTCGATGGAGTCACGAATTAAGGCCCATTTCCCTCTAGGACGCATAGTTAAGGAGATATAGCCATTTTAAAGTTTGTTAAGTGAAATTTTGATTTTTGATGGATTTTCGATGAAATTTAAAATTTTTCGATGGAGTCACGAATTAAGGCCCATTTGCCTCTAGGACGCATGGTTTATGAGATACAGCCATTTTAAAGTTTTCTAAGTAAAATTTCGATTTTTGACGGATTTTCGATGAAATTGGGAATTTTTCGATGGAATCACGAATTAAGGACCAATTCCCTCTAGGATGCATAGTTAAGGAGATACAGCCATTTTAATGTTTTTTAAGTGAAATTTCGATTTTGATGGATTTTCGATGAAATTTTGAATTTTTGCAAGAGTCTTGAATTAAAGCCCATTTCCCTCTAGGACGCATAGTTAAGGAGATACAGCCATTTCATAATTTTCTAGGTGAAATTTCGATTTTTGATGGATTTTCGAGGAAATTTAAAATTTTTCGATGGAGTCACGAATTAAGGCCCATTTCCCTCTAGGACGCATAGTTAAGGAGATATAGCCATTTTAAAGTTTGTTAAGTGAAATTTCGATTTTTGATGGATTTTCGATGAAATTTTGAATTTTTCGATGGAGTTATAAATTAAGACTCTTCTCCTCCAGGACGCATAGTTTGGAAGATACAGGCATTTTAAAGTTTTTTAAGGCCCATTTCCCTCTAGGACGCATAGTTTAGGAGATACAGCCTTTTAAAGGTTTCTAAGTGAAATTTTGATTTTTGATGGATTTTCGATGAAATTTTAAATTTTTCGATGGAGTCACGAATTAAGGCCATTTCCCTCTAGGACGCATAGTTTAGGAGATACAGCCTTTTAAAGGTTTCTAAGTGAAATTTTGATTTTTGATGTATTTTCGATGAAATTTTGAATTTTTCGATTGAGTCACGAATTAAGGCCCTTTTTGCAGTTTTATAGTTTTCTAAGTGAAGTTTAGACTTTTGATCAATCGATCTCCTCAAAACTTTGCACCTGTATTTCCGTTCCACTTTCGAATTCTCTCAGAGCGATAATTTGGTTGCGACCTTCAGCTATACTCTTACCAATTTAAAAACATCAAAAGAACTTAAAGCTTAAATTTTCTTTCTTTATCGGAATTCACATTGCAGATTCCACATCTTCGAACATGTTTCCTCTCGAATGAACATGAATTTTTTCAACACATTTTTGTTAGACCATTGTCCATGATAACTCATATCAAACTGACGACAGACGACTATGCATGCATTCACAAGTTTGGGACCACCCAACATTCCTTTTTTTAGATGCTTTGTGTGCATACTTTTTTGTATGCCATTGCAAACGTGCTAAAAACTACCGGCCAAAAAACAGGGTTACTGTCATTGCATTCAAAATGCTGCACTAAGGTAAATGTCGATTTGTCTGTTTTTCATGGGTTTTTGCTGACACTAAATATTTTATGATCTTTAAAAGTTGCTGCGGTTTTGCAGATGAAAAACTAAAAACCTGCTTGCAGGAGGATTCGTTTCAATGACGTTGGTTGCCATAGAGACAATGCGCGCGACATGAATGAGCACTTGAGTGTGGGGGGCACAGCCAATGTCATGAACAAGATGTCGTTCACTTGGAAAAGTTGATAATTTAAGGTGAATTATGGATGTAAGTACATAAAAGTTAAGTGCATAGTTTAGTCCATGCATTTGACATCCATAAAGGGAAAGTACATTCTACGCAGTGAACCATTTAATTCGAGGAGAAAGAGAGTGACAACAAGTTTTCTTTATATTCTTTTCACACTTTTGGTAGGTAGTATCGAGGACGTTCACCTGTTCCTCCAAAACTGAGCTCCTAGCGCAAAAACTAGTAAAAACATGCTTAAATCTACCATTCTGAACCTAGGATACCCACCACCATGAATTCTGCCTTAAATGTGTATATATTGCACGTAAATCAGTTTATATCTCCATTAGCTTAAAGAAATCAAATCTTAGAATTATTGACCTTCTACCGTCTCAAGAATTTAAAGTTTGCTTCACATATTTAATTTCAGTCAAATTCTACCTCTAAGGTGTTGGAGTTCGAATCAGTTATGCAGAAAGGCCGAAAGGGTTGAGATGGTATACGACTGTGATAGACCTAGGCGTCTTAATGTTACCCCGTGGAAACTGAAATTTGTCTGTTTAAGAGGAAGACGGAGGTGAGTCCATTCGACGCACCACATTTCCTCAACAAAACGATTTTGATATCTGACAAGGTCAAATACTTAGGAGTAATCTTGGACAAGAAACTGAACTGGAATTGTCACATTCGGGAAGGCTCACAGATGTTGGGCATTTTGTAGACGGGCCTTATGCTCGAAATAGGGCCAGAATCCGGGGATAATTCCCTGGCTCTACTGGAGCTTGATAAGACCAATACTTACTTACGCCTCAGTAGTTTGTCGGACTGCAATGGAGATGAAGTGCAACATAAGGACCATACAACAGGTTCAGTGAACATGTCGTCCACTGGAATGTGCCCACTGGAACACTAGAGACTTTTCTAAATATGCGATTATAGACAGATTAAGTGTGAGGTAGCGGCAGGTTCTATCTGGCGTTGGCAGAATGGATAGAGGGTAGAGGATAGGATCAGGTCAAACTGTCGTGGTATAATAGCTACGACGATTGCAAAACTGTATGGAGTGGAAAAGGTTTTGGATCAGATAACTGAGACGACATTTGAGGTTGAGTGTGAGGCACTGCTGCCATCGCTACAGTCTTGGATTGACGGAAGTCTGGTATTGCTATCTGGAAGTTCATACTACACGGATGGATTGAAGCTAGAAGACAGAGTGGACCTGGGAGTCTACATTGAGATTCCAGGGAACGATATCGTTTTAGGCTGCCTGACCATAATACGGTTCTGCATTCGGAGATCCGGGCGATCACGGAAGGCGTGAGGTGGTATGGTGTGAACGTCTATACGGACAGTAAATTGGCCATCAGGTCTTGAAATGGAAGATATAGATTAAGGATTTCTCTGAGGATGGCACGATTCGCATTGTTTGGGTTCAAGGACAAAACAGAGAAAGCGTGAATGAAAGAGCAGACGATTTGGCAGTGATGGTTAAAGGACTGCCGTCAATAAACATGGTTAATCCGAAGCCTTTTGGGGAGACGCAGTCTGAGTTTAGGACTACGAACAGACATGTAACACTGTGGAACAGTAAGGCTGTCGACAGGACAGCGCAAATTTCATAGAGAGATCCTGATCATGAGAAGATGAGGCTATAACTGCAAGGAAGTAATTTGAGGACAGTATAGCTTTTGGTATCATAAGGGGTACATAGGATTACGAGCGAACTTGCATAGGTGCATAGGTGCGGCAAATGATAGCATGTGTAAGGAAAGTGGGGATGATGCTGAGATGTTGGATTATTTCCTATGACATTGCCCGGCTTTCGCTGCAAACAGACTCCAGCGCTTAGTTGGGTAAACAATAGCAGACTTTTAGCGATTTAGAGCGAGGTATAGAGAAACATTTTTATACCCACCACCGAAGGATGGGAGTATATTCATTTTGTCATTCCGTTTGCAACACATCGAAATATCCATTTCCGACCCTATAAAGTATATATATTCTTGATCAGAGTAAAAATCTAAGACGATCTAGAAATGTCCGTCCGTCTGTCTGTTCAAATCACGCTACAGTCTTCAAAAATAGAGATATTGAGCTGAAATTTTGCACAGAGTATTTTTTGTCCATAAGCAGGCTAAGTTCGAAGATGGGCTATAACGGACTATATCTTAATATAGCCCCCATATAGCCCGATCCGCCGATTTAGGGTCTAGGGCCCATAAAAGCCACATTTATTATCCGATTTTGCTGAAATTTGGGACAGTGAGTTGTGTTAGGCCCTTCGACATCCTTCCTTCGAATTTGGCCCAGATCGGTCGAGATTTGGATATAGCTGCCATATAGACCGATCCTCCGATTTAGGGTCTAAGGCCCATAAAAGGCGCAATTATTATTTGATTTTACTGAAATTTAAGACAGTGAATCGATTTTGCTGAAATTTAAGACAGTGAGTTATGTTGGGCCCCTCGACATTCTTCGTCTTTTTGGTCCAGATCGGTCCAGATTTGGATATAGCTGCCATATAGACCGATCCTCCGATTTAGGGTTTTAGGCGCATGAAAGGCACATTTATTATCCGATGTCGCCGACATTTGGGACAGTGAGTTATGTTTGGCCCTTCGACATCCTTCGTCATTTTGGCTCAGATCGGTCCAGATTTGAATATAGCTGTCATATAGTCCGATTCTCCGATTTAGGGTCTTAGGCACATGAAAGGCACATTTATTGTCCGATGTCGCCGAAATTTGGGACATTGAGTAAGGTTTAACCCCTTGACATAGTTCTGCAGTATAGCACAGATCGGTCAAGATTTGGATATAGCTGCCATATAGACCGATATCTCGATTTAAAGTCTTGGACCCAAAAAAGACGCATTAATAATCCGATTTAACTGGAATTTGACACATTGACTTATATAAGGCTCTTCGACATCTATGTTGTATATGGTTCAGATCGGTTTTTTTTTAGATATAGCTACTAAAAAGACCAATATTTTCTTATACAATGACTTGTACTTATTAGTATTTGGTCCAAATCGGATCATATGGGACATAAGGTAGAGATTTTGATGAAAGGTGGTTTACATGTATACCCGAGGTGGTGGGTATCCAAAGTTCGGCCCGATCAAACTAAACGCCTTTTTACTTGTTTTTTTTTCAAGGTTTTCATTTGAGAGAGCACAACGAGCCGATTACTGGCTTTGATGTATATCCACAGTGGCATGTGGCTGATTTTTATACGCACCCTCCTTTTATCCTAACCTAGCCTAGGTTTAGGTTAAAATGGTAATCTACCATCAGACTCACATAGACGTTTGCGTCCATTGTGATACCAGAGGAACAGATGAAGTTAGATACCTTCTAGTTCCTACCGTTGAACCATCCAGATACCTTTGAAAAGCCCAAAAACTTGCGAATGTTCACATTCGCTAAATCACACAGGTTCTCAAAGATATGAGAACCTAAGTGCAACTCCTTCTCACCGCCATGGCGGGACACATACACAACTCATGTTTTATAGTCTCTTCTTTCTCGACGTCCTCACAGCTTCTGCAATAGTTGGGAACCTTCAGCCTATCAGCATGTTTTCCGATCAGACAGTGACCCATCATGACGGACGCAATGACTGAGAAGTCTGTTCTAGCCAGTGTCAGCAAAGTCTAGATAAGGCCACATAATTTTAGAATGCTCACGGGCCCGTATCAGCTACATGAAAAAACTGAAACTTTTGAGATATCTTTGCGACAAAGAAATCTGTTTTATTGGGGCAGTACGGATTTTATAGAAACAATGTAACATTTCTCTCCGCTGTTGAATGTTAGTCACGAATTTGCAACTTTTTGATATAAAAGACACTTCGTTTATAACTTTTAGGTACTGTGGTAAAGCATTGCTCTTTTATGGGAAATCTTAAAAAATCGTTTAAGCAAAATGTGCTTTGTAGCACATTGCTTTGTTTACTTCTTGCCTCTTCTTCATTTGACAGAGAGTGTGGTTATGGTTTTTTCATTAAACTATGTTCAGTCAACCAGTAGTCAGAGTTTAGAGGAAATGATGTAAATGTGGCAGTTTTTCAAGATGCAATTAAGGTAAGATAATAAATGCCACAAAAAATTCCTAAAACACGTAAAAGGATGCCAAGTCCGGCCTTGTCTTGAGAACCCACCACAATGGATTCTGCAAAAAGTTGTCACAAAATGAACTTAGATGAAGGACATAGGAGACGTACCAAATGTCTACCAACCCAGGCAAAAATTAAAGCTTCTAGGCGCCGTAGAATGGTAATCGGGAGATGGGGTGTTATGTTTTTCAACCGCTTTGGAAGAAATAACAAAACACTTCGTGCAACATTTCAGTCAATTCGAATATCAATTGCGATTTCTAGGGAGTCAAATGTCAACGCTTATATGGGAATTTTATGAGGTTACACACCGATTTGTACCTGCTCGATCTTTGGAAATTTTAACAGAGCACTAGCAATGTCCTAATCTCAACCTATATTTGCCCATTTGCTATCTGTAGAAAATTTAAAGCGGTTATCTTCATTCGTTCAAGCGCTTTCATGATTTCGATAGACGGTCAGACGGATGGACGGATGGAAGTGCGCACATGGCTAGACCCACTCTTTACTTTATGCGGTATAATAAAAATCGTGAAACGGTGAGTTCCTTTACCCTCTAAAATGCCTTTTTGAAAATTGAGCTTCTTTAAACATTTTTAAGTTGCTGATAAATACATTCAAGGCCAGACCAATTGATTTTTATACCCTCCACCATAGGATGGGGGGTATACTAATTTCGTCATTCTGTTTGTAACTTTGAAATTTTATGACGATCTAGCCATGTCCGTCCGTCTGTCCGTCCGTCCGTCTGTCTGTCGAAAGCACGCTAACTTCCGAAGGAGTAAAGCTAGCCGCTTGAAATTTTGCACAAATACTTCTTATTAGTGTAGGTCGGTTGGTATTGTAAATGGGTTATATCGGTCCATGTTTTGATATAGCTGCCATATAAACCGATCTTGGGTCTTGACTTCTTGAGCCTCTAGAGTGCGCAATTCTTATCCGATTGGAATGAAATTTTGCACGACGTGTTCTGTTATGATATCCAACAACTGTGCCAAGTATGGTTCAAATCGGTCCATAACCTGATATAGCTGCCATATAAACCGATCTTGGGTCTTGACTTCTTGAGCCTCTAGAGTGCGCAATTCTTATCCGATTGGAATGAAATTTTGCACGTGGTATTTTGTCATGATATCCAACAACTGTGCCAAGTATGGTTGCAATCGGTTCATAACCTGATATAGCTGTCATATAAACAGATCTTGGGACTTTACTTCTTGAGCTTCTAGAGGGCGCAATTCCTATCCGATTTGGCTGAAATTTTGCAAGACGTTTTTTATTGTTACTTTCAACAACTATGTCAAATAAGGTTCAAATCGGTTCATAACCTGATATAGCTGCCATATAAACCCATCTGAGATCTTGACTTCTTGAGCCTCTAGAGATCGCAATTATTATCCGATTTGACTGAAATTTTGTACGACGGATTCTCTCATGACCATCAACATACGTGTTTATTAAGGTCTGAATCGGCCTATAGCCCGATACAGCTCCCATATAAATCGATCTCTCTATTTTACTTCTTGAGCCCCCAAAGGGCGCAATTCTTATGCAAATTGGCTGACATTTTGCACAGGTCTCCAACATATAATTTAATTGTGGTCCAAACCGGACCATATCTTGATATCGCTCTAATAGCAGAGCAAATCTTTTCTTATATCCTTTTTTTGCCTAAAAAGAGATGCCGGGAAGAGAACTCGACAAATGCGATCCATGGTGGAGGGTATATAAGATTCGGCCCGGCCGAACTAAGCACGCTTATACTTGTTTTTATTGTATTGGCTATCTCAATTCAAAATAAGCCACTTTTTCCTTTCATTTGAGTGGTATGTAGTCCTGGTGGGCCTATTCAGATTGCTGTTTCTATTGGGGGACTGGGTTGGTCCCCCCTACACTTAGACCCAAATCAAAATATCTGATGATATCTCTACTGTCAAAGATAATTTATTCGAGTTCCTTATTGTCGCGATATACATGTCCTGCTGAGTGGCTCAAACTACCCATTTCGGGCAAAGATGATTTCAAAATCAAAATTTTTTAGTAAATTTGCCGTGGAGGCAAATGTGTGGTGCGAAAATTTGTTGCATGTGTTTATGGAACATAATAAGTAAAAAACGAGGAAAGCGTTTTGCAAAATTTTGGCAAGATTGGTCAAACAATGCGCTTGCAGTGACTTTTGGGATGAAAATATGGCGATATACATAAATGACAGCTATATCTAAATCTGGGCAGATTTCACCAGTAATATCTAAAGTGCAAAATTTCGAGAGAATCGTATAAAAAATGAGGACTTTCTTGCAATATATCTCACAATCGGACGAGTATATGTGTGGGAGCTATACCTAAATCTGAACCGATTTCGAGCAAACTCCTCAGATACTATGGCAGTCGTCGAGGAAAGCGTTTTGCAAAATTTTGGCAAGATGGGTCAATAAATGCGATTGATGTGACTGTAGAAGTTAAAATCGGGCGATATACATATATGACAACTATATCTAAATCTGGGCCGATTTCCATGAAATTCACCTTTCAAGAGTCAAGAGGAAATCCTTCCTGCCAAATTTCGAGAGAATCGGTAAACAAATGACCATTTGATTGCATTATTACTGAAAATCGGATGAACATATATATGGGAGCTATATTCAAATCTGAACCGATTTTTTCCATTTTCAATAAGCTTCGTCTCTAGACCGAAAAACATGCCTGTACCAAATTTGAAGACGATCGGATGAAAACTGCGACCTGTACATTGCACACAAATTAGCATGGACAGACAGACGGACGGACGGACAGACAGACAAACAGATGGAAAAGCTTAATTGAATCAGAAAGTGATTTTGAGACGATCGGTATACTTATCAATGGGTCTATCTCTTTTCCTTCTGGGTGTTACAAACAAGGGTAAAAAATTATATTGCCTAATTTACTTCAAGACCAACCTACATAATTTGCAAAAATTTCAAGCATAAGGCCAGTCTACTGAACTCCGTTCAAGTGAATATCTTTATTCGTTCAAGCGCTATCGTGACTTCGGCAGACGGATGGGCGGACGGACATAGGTAGATCGACTCAGAATGTAAAAAGGATCAAGAATATAAATATTTAATGGGGTGGCAGATCGATATTTCGATGTGTTGCTAACGGAATGACTAAATTAGTATACCATCCATCCTATGGTGGTGGCTATACAGAATGAAGTACTCTGTTTGTACTGGGGGGCAAAACTCTACCAGCTGTGAAAATTTCATGAAAATCGATTCAGACAACGTACAAAAATAAGCAAAAAGGCATATAGTTAGGCCGGGCTGAACTACGGATACCCACCACCTCGGGTATATATGTAAATCCAATTTCGTCACAATCCGGTGAAAAATGTATAACTTAAGCACCCCAAATCGGCACGGATATTGAGTGGTCTAATATATATGTCACTTTTCAATTTAGTAGAACAAAATATTGGTCTCTTTGGCAGATATATCCAATTATAAACCGATCTGAACCATATTAAGGTCGGATATCGTGAGGCTCAGAAAAACACACTGTTTCAAATTTCAGCGAAATCTGGTAAAAAATAAAGCTTTTACGCCCTTCAGACCCTCTAGCGGGAGATCGGTCTATATGGCAGCTATATCTTAATATAGTCCGATCTGCACCATTTTTGGATCGGATGTTGGGAGGTCCTAACCTACTCACTGTTTCAAATTTCTGAGAAATCGGATAATAAATAAAGTTTTTATGGGCTTCAGACGCCTTATCTGCAGATCGGTCTATATAGCAGCTATATCTAAATATAGTCCGATCTGAACCATATTTAGGTCAGATGTTGGGAGGTCTTAACCTACTCACTGTTTCAAATTTTAGCGAAATCGGTTAAAAAAATAAAGCTTTTATGGGATCCAGACCCTTTATCGGCAGATCGGTCTATATGATAACTGTGTCTAAATATAGTCCGATCTGTACCATATGTAGGTCGGATGTAGGGAGTCTTAAAACTGCATACCAAATTTCAGCGAAATCGGATAATAAATAAAGCTTTTATGGGCGTAAGACCCTTTGTCGGGAGATAGGTCTATATGATAGCTGTGTCTAACTAGTCCGATCTGTACCATATTTTGGCTGAACGTTGTGAGGCTTAAAACTGCGCCCTATTCCAAATTTCAGCGAAATCGGATAAAAAAATAAAACTTTTATGGCCTTCAGACCCTCTATCGAGAGATCGGTCTATATGGCAGCTATATCTAGCTATAACCTACTGTTTTACATTTTAGCGAAATCGGTTAATAAATAAAGCTTTTATGGTCTTCAGACCTTTTATCGGCAGATCGGTCTATATGGTAGTTATATCTAAATATAGTCCGATCTGAACCATACTTGGGTCAGTTGGCGGGACGCCTAAAACTACTTACTGTTTCAAATTTCAGCAAAATCGGATGAAACATAAAGTTTTAATGGGCATTAGACCCTTTATCAGAAAATCGGTCTATATAGCAGCTATATCCAAATATGGTCCGATTTGGGCCGTTCAAGAACTTAACCTGTGCCAAATTTCAGCTCAATATCTCAATTTTGAAGGCTCTAGAGTGATAACAACAGACGGACGGACGGATAGACGGACAGACACCGTTAAATCGTCTAAGAAATTTAGGACGATCCGAAATATATATACTTTGTAGGGTCGGAAATTGCTATTTCCATGTGTTGCAAAAGGAATGACTAAATTAATATACCCCCTATCGTACGATGGTGGGTATAAAAAAGCAACAATTTAATTTATATACCTTCCACCATAGGATGGGGGTATACTTGAATAAAACGAGTTTAATCCCGGAGTACTTTTTTGATACTCATTTATTTCTTCAAAATCTCATCCTTATATATAAACTTAAAACTAACTACAAACTAAATATCCTAAGAAAGGCAGGCAAATCTAAAAATAATCACTTTGGGAAAATAAGATCATAAACAAAGACGATAAACATCCTATGCAGATACTAAATAAATTTGTCCAGCTGCAAGCCATATGCTTGCCATTCAGACCGCTGTGTTTTCTGATAATCCCTAACTATTTCCTTATCTACGCACATTAAAAACTATCTTCCACTTATCCCTGTGCGATGCGTTGGCTAGGTAAAAATATAAACTCTTATCACATTTATGCCGGCCCTTAAAACTATCCTTTAAAATAAACAAAAAATGGAAAGTATCTTATCTATTCGTTCTCAAGGCTAAAACATTTCCATGACACACATCAACTAATATCCCATGTTTAGAAATCTAAACATTCTGCGGGCGGCCAAAAATAATTATGAAATAGCTCTACTTATAAACTGTAAAAATTCAGCAAAATGGACTGTAATTCAAATATATATGTTAAAATCTAAACATCCCGAGGACGAACAACAACTATGTTACTTTCTCTTGTTAAATACTTATAGATTACATAACTTAAAAATAATATTATTAAAATAGAGGTAGAGATTAGTGAAATATGACCACTGATGTGATGCCATGATAGCTCCTTAAGGTGGATCGGATTCGCCTTCATCATTTTAATTTCTTCCTCCAATCCTTGAATCGTTGACGAATGATCGATTTTATTGTAGTTTAGCTCGTCCACCATCGCTATGTCCTTCACCTCTCTCAAGATATATGATGTGGAATTATAGGACATCTCAGTTTTTGCTTCTTGTGACGCAGTTAATACGGTTCGTCCAATCCTAGCAGTACACCCAGGCTGGAGAGTGATGATACCTAGGCCTGGTAATTCAAATACTCCTTTAGTGCGCTCAGCACATAGAATATGGGCCGAAACTTGATCTTTAGTTTTAAACAACCATGATCCTCTTGTCTTCAGCTCAATCCAAAAATTCCTGTTCTGAGTCTTCAAAAACTGGCAGCCATATTTACTTGTTGGCTTAAGCGCTGCTAGCTCACATGAATGATCGTTGGCGTCTTCCCAGGCCCAGTTGCCTCTGCAAAGAAATTCATCTTCACCAGTTAGCTGACATTGGTTCATCGATGACTGCGACAGTAGATGATAAGCATCCATTTCATAGTTGTAGGCCAGGAACTGCTGTCTTAAAGCTGCTACCATTGCGGTTCCGTTTCTCACCATCGGCAGTGGTACGACGCGGAATATTTCTGCTGATGATTTTTCTACCAAGGGAATCTGCACGTCAATCACTAATTTTTCTTCCACCAGCAGACCATGCGCCGTCATCACCTTGTATATTGCCTGCAAAACATCGTCCTTCTCACCAGGCAACCTTAGTCCTTTAGGTAGCTGATCCTTTATTTTCATCACCTCTGCCTGCAACTGGTTTGGCCGTACTAAATTTGGATTTACTTTTCCATGGTTGATGTCAATTAATAAGCCAATTACCCTGGCTTGAATATGTTCCACTTCAGTAAACAAGCTGCTAAGTTGATCGGCTACCGCGTAGAAGTCCATCGCCTTTTTGAAGAGGGAATAGTCAGTGTTCAGCATCTGACTTATGTTTTGCACCTTCTCATTCAGCTCTTTAAACTGTCCATTTATTTCATCCGTGGTCTTTTTCAGCACATTAAGCGTTGCTTCCACTACAGACGTTTGCTTCTCAGCCAAATATTTCAAGTTGTGCTGATTTTCAAGTACATTTTTCATATTTGCTTCCATACTCTCTCTGTCGTCCGCATCCATTACTCCGAAAAGAATGTGGAAAAGAGACCCAACAAACTCTAAAGGAGCCCTTTTATTTCGTTGGCGTTTTTTGTGTGAGAGTAACAAGTGGTTCTCATCTATAGTGTTCAGTCTGTTCGTCATAATATCCATCTGCGTGTCGCACTGCTGCTCGAACGATCTCAGCCGAACACATAATGATTTACACGCTTCTAGACCCTTATCCAGATGATTCACCGTGACAAAATACCCGTGCAGATCGAAATATGTCATAAGGTTCCATGACGATGTTACTCGGTTGATTCTGCCAATAAATAAATGATTGTGTCATTTCCCAATTCTTTTATCGCACCGCCGGTAATTGAGGTTGACATCGATTGAACACTTGCCATCATTGCCATGATCATCCATAACATCATTGCTACGTTTATTTTTCTTCTTTGAGGTAATTTGCAAATATATGTCTGCGACACTTCAATGTCGGCTTCCTTTTCACCACCATTAGCTAATATCTCCAGCGGGCATAACTTGTGTATGGGCCGTTTTAACAACCCCTTTTGTTTAGCGACCTTTACTGTAGCGACTCGAACCTTTCCATCTTTGCCTTTATGTACTTCCGCAATACTTCCCAAAGGCCACCTTCCAGGAGCAGTATTTTCATCCTTCACTATCACCATCTGTCCAACCTTGATATTTGGTACTGGAGTTTTCCATTTTACTCTCTGCTGAAGACTACTCAGATAGTCATTGCGCCACTGTTTCCAGAAATCATCCCGCATTCTTTGAATTATTTTCCACCTGTCTAAAGATCCCAGTTTATTCTCCACGCCTCTTTCTGGAATACTTAGCAATGGTCTTCCGACTACAAAATGTCCTGGCGTTAAAATCTCGCAGTTATCCTCACTGAGTGGACACAAGGGACGAGAGTTGAGAACAGCTTCTATCTGCGACAAAAACGTTGCCATTTCCTCATACGTTAATTTCGTTTCACCAACAACCCGTCTCAAATGGTGCTTCACAGACTTCACGGCAGCCTCCCACAATCCTCCGAAGTGAGGAGCTCCGGGCGGAATAAAGTGCCACTGTATTCGCTCAGATGCTAATATATGAGCCACGTCTGAATTTTGCTGCACCGCTTTGACGAACTCTTTATCCAGATGTCTTGCCGCTCCCACGAAATTAGTGCCATTGTCCGAATATATATGGCTACTTTTTCCTCTTCTACTGAAGAATCGCCGTAGCGCAGCCAAAAACGCTTCTGTTGTTAGATCGCTGACTGCCTCCAAATGTAATGCTTTGGTTGCCATACAAACAAATACAGCTATGTATCCTTTGTAAGCTCGCTGTCCTCTTCCTTTAGACACCTTCATTTGAATAGGACCTGCATAATCAATTCCTGTGTGATCAAATGGATGAGACACACAAACTCTGCTTTCTGGTAGGTTACCCATTAATTGAGCCGCAGTTTCTCGCCTATAACGCAAACATTTGACGCATGACCGAACTGCTCTCTTGATGGCATTTTTGGCACCAATCACCCAATATCTGCTGCGTAGTTCATTTTCCATGAGTTTCGCACCTCCATGTAGCGTTTCTGTATGGATGCCATCAATTATTCGATCCACCAGACAACCTTTCCCCAATAGAATTGGATGCTTTCTGTTGAAGCTTAAACCAGAATTCTCCAGCCTGCCTCCAACTCTCAACACTCCAGCTGCATCAATGAACGGTGTTAGTCCACATATCTTGCTTCTCGTCGGTACTTCGCTGCCATTCCTTAGACACGAAATCTCTAACGAAAATTGGTTTGCCTGCACGCTCGTAATTATTAATTGCTCTGCCTCGTTTATTTCTTCCGCAGTTAATTCATTTTTTCCTGGTTTACGCTGAGCACGTTCAATAAATCTTCGCACATATGCTATAATTCTTATGAGTTTTTTGTAGCTAGAAATCCTCGTAATTAACTGCATGATGACATCGTCTTCCTGTTTATTTTCCTTTAGAACTCCAACAAAGGGTTGAACCGTCGATATGGGCCAATTGTTTTTCTCCAGCAGCCAATGTGGACCACTCCACCATAACTCATCTCCTTTTAGCAGCTCTGGCTTCATCCCTCTTGATGCAGCATCCGCTGGATTCTCCTTGGATCGCACATGACCCCATACGGCACCAGGAACAGACTTCTTAATTTCCTCTACTCTAACCCGAACAAATTTGTCTTTAATATTTTCAGCCTTTGCGATCCATGCTAGAGCAATAGTTGAATCGCTCCATAAATATTTCTGTTGTTTTTGGACTATTAACTTTTCCACATTAAGCATCAATTTAGCCAACAGATGCGCTGCACACAATTCAAGTTTTGGCAGTGTTTTCCTATTTTTTACTGGGTTTACCTTAGATTTTGCTGCTACCAACGTAACTTTGTTTGCGGCCCGGATGTATATGACAGCTGCGTACGCCTTTTCCGAAGCATCAGCAAAACCATGCAGTTCTATTTCCATTAGTGATGAGGTAGACAACCAACGCGGTATTCGGATTTCTGCTAAGTCGGGCAATTTCCTCATGATGACATCCCATTCCTTTATCATCTCAGAGCTTAACTGGTCGTCCCATGCCATATCCATTACCCATAGTCGCTGAATGAATAGCTTGGCTAGAATGGTTACAGGAGCCAGCCAACCCAAAGGATCATATATCTTGGCCAGTGTGGAAAGCGCCTTCCGCTTAGTCAACTTGTTATCTTCAATGATCTGAAAATAGAAAGCAAAATTATCTGTATGGGGATCCCATTGAACACCCAACGTTTTCATTGTTTCGCCTTCCTCAATCCTAATGACTTGATTTTCGCCAACATTTGGTATTGCCTCCAATATGTCATTTTCATTAGACATCCATTTACGCAGCTTGAAACCAAACTTATCCAATTGTTGGCTGATGTCATGATGAATTCCAATGCATTCCTGTACTGAATCAGCACCTGTCATCAAATCATCCATGTAAAAATCATTTTCTATGATGGCTTGAATCTTTGGATTCCGTTCGCTGCACTCTTTTCCAATTTCAATTAGAGCTCGTTTTGCCAGAAATGGAGCACATGCTGTTCCGTAGGTAACAGTCGTTAGCGCAAACTCCTCAATTGGCATATGTTTATTCTCGCGCCACAATATGCATTGGTATGACTGATCTTTATCTGCTACTAACACTTGTCGATACATTTTCTCCACATCCGCTACCAAGACAAATCTCCATAATCGCCATTTCAATAGAATTTGAAATATATCTTGTTGTAGTTTTGGACCAATTTCAAGTACGTCGTTTAAGCTTTTACCATTCGATGTCTTGGCTGAAGCATCAAATACCACCCGAACTTTTGTTGTAAGATGGCTTTCTCTTATCACCGCTTGATGTGGTAAATAGTACTTTCCACTATTTCTTCTTGAGACCTTTTTCATATGCCCCATCTCCAAATACTCCTTCATAAAAGCACAATATTGTTTCTGTAACTTTTCATCCTTTTCCAATCTTTTTTCAAGATTTAAAAAACGTGCTAACGCCATTTTCCTTGATGCGCCCAACTCGATATCCTCCTTAAACGGCAATCTCACCACCAATCTCTTATCCTCATTTATTGTTGTTGTTGTTGTAAAGAGCTGCTCGCATCGATCTTCCTTGACGTCGTCATCTTCACATACTTCCTCCATCTCCCAAAATCTTTCCAGCTCTTTCGTAACCGTCATCACGGCATTTCCAGATTCATGTCCGCAAACGCAACCACAGATTATGAGACCAAGTGACGTCTCTTGTCCAGACAAAGAGCCAATTTTGACTACCCCTTCTTGAATGATTTCATGATATAAATCTGCACCAATTAATAAGTCAATTCTATCGGACTTATAGAACAGCGGATCAGCCAAACAGTAATTTCGCCAGCTCTCCACACTGACGTTCAAATTTCTATCAGGTTGCGCTGAAGATAATGTTGACAACACCATAGCATTTATAACATGAACCGCATCGCTCTCAAACCGTGGTTTGATTTCAATTTGCATGATGGCTTTTGATCTGCCGACTGTCGTGTTACCCAGACCCACTAAATCTGTAACTAACTTCTTTCTGGGTAACCTCAGTATTTGGGCTGCCTCTTCCGATATTGAAGTGCGTTGAGAACCTTGATCGATTAAGGCTCTCATTAAAATTTGCTCACCACTTGCAGCCTTTACTCGTATTTGTGCTGTTGCCAACAGAGTGACAGCATTGCCTTCCATAGTTAATTGAGCTTTGGAGTTTGATCTCTGAGTTTCCTGCGTTTTGTTTCCTTCGACGTGAAGCATAGTAATATGTTTTCCGCCGCACTTGTCGCACCTGGTGTTAAATTTGAAGCATTTCTTTTCCGACGGGTGACTCAAACAAATTTTGCACATTTTCATTTTTTGTGCCCACGCACCTTTTTCAGCTGGTTGCAGTTTCAAAAATTTGTAGCACTCTTTTAACCCATGTCCTGATGCTTGACAAAATGCGCACGATCGTTGAGTTGTTTGGTATGACTGTGTTGTTTTTGCTCTTTGATGCGTGTTTCCTTTTTTGCTGTATACCGCTTCCAAAGCCAAGTATTGCTGCTCCAGAAAAGACAGGACATCCTCTAGCCTTTGGACTTCTTTTGATTTCTGGACCCATTGCTCATATTTCAGCAATCCTTCCTTATCTAGCTTTCTAATAAGGATCCGAGCAATGAATGGATCTGCCTCGTCTACCTTCATTCCCATAGCTTTCAATGCATGTAATGATTCCGTAGCCGTATCCAATAGCTGCTTTATACTGTTGCTATACTGAATATTTATTATGCCGTGGTCGATGATCTTGTCAAACAATGTGCAGAATAACAGCCGCCGGTTATCGTATCTCTGCTCCAGTATCTTCCATGCCGCACTGTAGTTCTCCCCTGTCACTTGAAGATGTTGTATTAAGCGAGCAGCATCACCTTTCACCACACTTTTAAGTCGATAAAATTTTTCGACTTCCGATAGCCTTCTGTCCTCCTCTACTAACTTTGTAAATATTTCTTTGAAGGAATTCCAATCGTTGATATACCCACTGAATATGGGCACTTTTAACTCTTCCAATCTAATTAAACTTGTTGATCCTGTATTTTGCATTGTTTCCACACGTTCTTCAATTTCCACACAGACATCCACGTATCTTTCCCTGATACAGTCCCAAGCTTCAATCATGTCTAAATCATCTTCGTCATCATCATCAATAATTATTTCCACTATTGATTCCAGTTGTCCATACTCTGATTGCAACGCCAGCCATTGCATATTTAAATAACTTTTATTCGCAGTTGGCAATCTGCTTTCTATTACTTCCAGCTTTCTTGTAATAGTTCTATACTTCAATTCAAATTTTCTTCTTAGCTTCGACACAGGCTTTTCTTGCTCTCTGCTAATTGCCTGATCTCTCGGCTGGGTGTTACTCTCATTTGCCGTTTGTTCGCTAGGTGCCAATGCAGCTGCACCTTGCGTTACCATTAATTTTTTCTCCGCACTGCCTTGCGTTATCTCTGCGTCCTGATTAGCTGCCACTTTGGCTGAGGCTCCTTTTTCTTGCTGCTCAAACCCTTGCACAATTTTATCCATTTTGCTAATTGCTTCTTCTACTCGTCTTTGCAGCTCCTGGACCTCTTCTTCATGCCCACTGGACGACTTTCCGATATCCTTGTTTAACTTGTTGTAGCCTACAATGATTTCCTGCAGCCACTTTCTATTTTTCTTGACAACTGGCAGTAACATTTCCTCCACATCGAGGTCAACTGCTTTTACTGCCAACAAATGTTCAAGGTTTTTCAATTTCTCCAACAGAGAATCCGATTGACTCCTTGTGAACATTTTTCTTTCAATTTTAAATCACTTACACTGATTCGATACGTGTATTAAATCTTTGTTTATTCTTTACTACTTTGCAAGAATCACCAACTTTTACTTTAAACACACTTAACCGTACCGAAGGTTCGAAGGACCAAATGAATAAAACGAGTTTAATCCCGGAGTACTTTTTTGATACTCATTTATTTCTTCAAAATCTCATCCTTATATATAAACTTAAAACTAACTACAAACTAAATATCCTAAGAAAGGCAGGCAAATCTAAAAATAATCACTTTGGGAAAATAAGATCATAAACAAAGACGATAAACATCCTATGCAGATACTAAATAAATTTGTCCAGCTGCAAGCCATATGCTTGCCATTCAGACCGCTGTGTTTTCTGATAATCCCTAACTATTTCCTTATCTACGCACATTAAAAACTATCTTCCACTTATCCCTGTGCGATGCGTTGGCTAGGTAAAAATATAAACTCTTATCACATTTATGCCGGCCCTTAAAACTATCCTTTAAAATAAACAAAAAATGGAAAGTATCTTATCTATTCGTTCTCAAGGCTAAAACATTTCCATGACACACATCAACTAATATCCCATGTTTAGAAATCTAAACAATACTTATTTCGTCATTCTGTATGTAACTCCTCGAAATATTCGTCTAAGACCCCATAAAGTACATGTATTCTTTATCGTCATGACATTTTATGTCGAACTAGCCATATCCGTCCGTCTGTCTGTCGAAAGCACGCTAACTTTCGAAGGAGTAAAGCTAGCCGCTTGAAATTTTGCGCAAATATTGGGTTGCCCAAAAAGTAATTGCGGATTTTTCATATAGTCGGCGTTGACAAATTTTTTCACAGCTTGTGACTCTGTAATTGCATTCTTTCTTCTGTCAATTATCAGCTGTTACTTTTAGCTTGCTTTAGAAAAAAAAGTGTAAAAAAAGTATATTTGATTAAAGTTCATTCTAAGTTTTATTAAAAATGCATTTACTTTCTTTAAAAAATCCGCAATTACTTTTTGGGCAACCCAATACTTCTTATTGGTGTATGGAGGCCACCGTAGCGCAGAGGTTAGCATGTACGCCTGTGACGCTGAACGCCTGGGTTCGAAACCTGGCGAGACCATCAGAAAAAATTTTCGGCGGTGGTTTTCCCCTCCTAATGCTGGCAACATTTGAGAGGTACTATGACATGTAAAGCTTCTCTCCAAAGAGGTATCGCACTGTGGCACGCCGTTCGGACTCGGCTATAGAAAGGAGGCCTCTTATCATAGAGCTTAAACTTGAATCGGACTGCACTCATTGTTATGTTAGTGGAATGTTTATGGGCAAAATATGCAATTTTACTTCTTATGTAGGTCGGTTGGGATTTTAAATGGACTATATCGGTCCACATTTTGATATAGCTGCCATATAAACCGATCTTGGACCTTGACTTCTTGAGCCGCTGGAGGGCACAATTCTTATCCGATTTGGCTGAAATTAAGCTTGAGGTGTTTCATTATAACTTCCAAAAACTGTGCTGAGTATGGTTCAAATCGGTGCATAACCTGATATTGCTGCCATATAAACCGATCTAAGGTTTTGAATTCTTGAGCCTCTATAGGGAGCAATTCCTATTCGATTTGGCTGAAATATTACATGACGTGTTTTGTTATGACTTTCAACAACTGTGCTAAGAATAGTTCAAATCGGTCCATAACCTGATATAGCTGCCATATTAACCGATCTTGGGTCTTGACTTCTTGAGTCTCTAGAGGATGCAATTCTTATCCCATTGAAATGAAATGTCGCACGACGTGTTTTGTTATGATATCCAACAACTGTATCATGTATGGTTCAAATCGGCCAATAACCTTAAATAGCTGCCATATAAACCGATCTTGAATCTTGACTTCTTGAGTCACTAGAAGGCGCAATTCTTATCTGATTTGAATGAAATTTTGCAGTATTTTATTATGACTTTCAACAACTGTGCCAAATAAAGTTCAAATCGGTTCATAACCTGATATAGCTACCATATAAACCGATCTGGGAACTTGACTTCTTGAGCTTCTAGAGGGCGCAATTATTATCCGATTTAGCTGAACTTTTGTACAACGGCTTCTCTCATGACCTTCAACATACGTGTCGAAAATGAAATGAATCGGTTTACATCCTAATGCTGCTTCCCTATAAACCGATCTCCCTAGTTTCCTTCTTTAGCCCCTAAAGTGCGTAATTCTTAGTTGATTTGGCTGAAATTTTACACAATGACTTTTACTATGGTCTCCAATGTTCAGTTCAATTATGGTCCGATATGAACCATAACATGATATTGTTCCAATAACATCGGAGGGCACCGTAGCGCAGAGGTTAGCATGTCCGCCTTTGACGCTGAACGCCTGGGTTCGAATCCTGGCAAGACCATCAGAACAAATTTTCAGCGGTGGTTTTCCCCTCCTAATGCTGGCAACATTTGTGAGGTACTATGCCATGTAAAACTTCTCTTCAAAGAGGTGTCGCACTGCGGCACGCCGTTCGGACTCGGCTATAAAAAGGAGGCCCCTTATCATTGAGCTTAAACTTGAATCGGACTGCACTCATTGATATGTGAGATGTTTGCCCATGTTCCTTGGTGGAATGTTCATGGGCAAAATTTGCAATTTGCAACATAGCAATTCTTTTCATTTGTCATTTTTTTGCATAAGAAGAGATGCCGGGAAAAGAACTCGACAAATGCGATCCATGGTGGAGGGTATATAAGATTCGGTCCGACCGAACTTAGTACGCGTTTAATTGTTTTTTATAAGAAGATAGATTTTACTTATGAGTTTTAAAGCCAGTTGAAATTCCCAACAACATATTTATCACTTGACATTTTGTGGGTAGTCAAACTTTGATTTGGTGAAACATTCTAGCACGAATTTTTCATTAAGGATATTGCAATTTTATCTTCAACGAAGTCATTACGAATTTCACAAAACAAATTTGTTTATCGAAAATTTCGTTTATGGTTAATGAATTATTTGTCGGTGTGTTGTCGGAAAATAAAACACATTGATTTAACATTCTTTGTAGAATTTTATTTGCCTTTATCTTCTTAAAAATTTAATGAACAAAACAAATTATGCAAACCTAAGAAGTATATGTTTAAGAAATTAAATGCAGAAATTCACTATTTTCATTTGTGTTTAAAAATTAATAATTGCAGCTATTGTCAGATGTTAAAAGGAAGCTAAAACTAAGGAACAGAGTCAAAGATGAAAGAGGAAAGTAAGAAAGAAGAAAAAAGAAGAATGAAGGATACTTGAAATATGAAGGTTTGGTTAGTGTTAGTTAAGTAAGCTAGCATTTCAATAGACGGTCGAAACATTAAACCCCCAATATCTGATAAATAGTTAGTACTGTATAAATACCATAGATGTATAGAAATAAGTTCAACTCGGTACATTGTAATGTGTTGAATTTCTTAATAGCATTCCTATCACCAACGTATGTAGTTACCATTTGTACAGAACTAAGGTTGGCAAACTAATAAAGGAAGATATTTGGTAGTTTATGTTTTCTATTGCCCTATTCCTTTGGTTTAATACAACATGACAGAGAAGAAGAAAAGAAACATAGACATATTGATAGTGATAGTTTTCGTTTAGTTTGGTTTAATTCATTTGAAATCAATTCAAGAGTTTATTATATTTTACATAGAGCTTTTTCATAGAGAGAAGAATTGGCCACAAGTTTTAAGCATTAAGATATAAACTATTTGTAATAAGAAAAAGTATGAACTAGATAGCTAGTGAGCAGCATTTATTCCAGAGGATAAAAGAGGTATTCTGTGAGTGAACATAGTCATAGATAGTTAAAATAGATAAAAAATTAATTGTTTGTGTGTTTTGTGTGTCTGACATAAATAATGCTATTAAACTATTGTCTTTGAATTGTAGTTCATTTGTTTTTGGTAGAAACTTAAAAACTATTGATGATGATACCATACAACAAGCAATAAATAGGTAGAGGTTTTCTTTCTTGCTCTTCTTTTGTCTTCATAACAATTGATGAATTCCTCTAAAAACAGTTTCCCTTTTTGTTAGGGAATTTCTGTTCCGAGAAATAAAACATGGCTTGATTTCCTATAATTTTCTTTAACATAACATTTGAAATAAATAATTTAATAAATTAAAAATAAATACAAAAAACTCTTTAAATAAATAAATTAAATAAATCAGGATGTATTGCACTCCCAGAGGCTCTTATGTGTCATAATAAAAAAGAAAACAAAAAATAAATAAATAAATCAAAAATACTTAAGAAAATACCAATAGAGATATTTTCCATGGATGTCTTTGTCTTCGTTCGTTTGTTCTTTTTTTTCCAAGTTTTCTTCGACATTAACTTTTCTGGATGCCATTATGCTATGTATTGTTGCTATTTATCCCCAGACCCCCTTAACTTATTTCTTGTAGGCATTATAGGCGAGATTTTGAGCATCACGTAACGCACGTCCATAACTATGCTCATCATAGTGAGGATGTGCCACCACTTCGTAGTTATCCTTCTTCTCCAAGAGTTTCTTCAAACCAATGATGGAGGATAAGATGAGGGCAATCTTACCAATGACCAAAGCCTTGAAGGATAATAAGGCCAAGAAACCAATGGCCAAGGGCAATAGGGCGGCCATTTTCAGTTTGAAAAGCAATAACAAGGGCATCAAATACTTCTTCTTTTCTTTCTTCTTGCCACGCGCTGTAAATAGAAAAAAAAATAAATTTTTGATATAGTTAGAACTTTTCCATAGAAATATCTAAATTGATGGGATTGAATCAGAGTCAAAGCATTCAATGTATTTGATTAAATAGTTTCTTCGGAGCCACTATGTCCACTTCGATAGAATTGCAATATGTTGTTGAAAAGGTTAATCATTTTAAAATGACATCATAAAAGGCTATGGGTCAAGGTAATTCGTAACATGTGTGTCGCAAGGAGTGGATAAATAGTGATTGTATTTTTTCAATAAGTATATATATGGCCTAGTAATATATCACTCATATACCAAGAAATTTTTAAAATTTCTCTTTCTATGAAATTGAAAACATTATTATGATCTTTTCAATGGAAAATATTTTAAAACTTGTTATACCTCCAATAGGATAAGGGATTTAATTCATTTATTCATTCCGTTTGCAACACATCTGCCTCAAGAATCTTGTATTACTCTCCACCATGGATCGCATTTGTCAAGTTCGTTGGCCGATATCTTTTTATACACAAACAAAGGATAACGGATAAGAATTGCTATGTTATTGGAGCTATACCAAGTTATAAATCGATTGAGGCCATACTTGGTTCGCTTGTTGAAGATTAATGTGGTAGTCATTGTTGCAGAATTTTAGCCAAATCAGCTAATAATTGCGCCCTCTAGAGGCTCAAGAAGTATAATCGGGAAATCGGCTTATAATTGCGCCCTCTAGAGGCCCGAGAAGTATAATTGGGAGATCGGCTAATAATTGAGCCGTCTAGAGGCGCAAGAAGTATAATCGGGAGATCGGTGTATATGGGAGCTATATCAGGATATTAACCGATTTAGACCATGCTTGGCACAGTTGTTGAAAGTCATAACAAAAAACTTAATGCAAAATTTCAGCCAAATTAGGTTAATAATTGCGCCCTCTAACGTCTCAAGGAGTCAAGATTCGAGATTGGTTTATATGAGAATTATATCAGGTTTTGAACCATTTTGGACCATACTTGGAACAGTTATTGGAGGATATGACAAAACAATTCATGCTAAATTACAGCCAACTCGGGTAATAATTGCGTCCTTTATCAGCTTAAGAAGGGATGTCAAGAGATCGAGAATTTATGAAGTTTGTTGGGTGTCAGATCAATATTTCGATGTGTTACTAACCCAATGCCGAAGTTAGTATACCCCCCATGCTATGGTGGAGATAATGAAAATGAAAGTGTTGCACGTTGTTTGTTCCATATAGACCCAAAAACGGTTGATCCGATTTTCATGACATTTTTATGGATGGTAGGGTTCTGGCCCCCAGTAAATATAGGGTACTTAATTTTTTGACATCATTAACTCAATTTTCAAAAATGCAAGATCTTGAGGATGGATGCATTGATCTAATCGAAATTTTGTATACCCTTTATTGGGTACCCAAAAACACTAAATTGGTATATAACTTTGAGGTTAAACAAGAAAGAGCGTGCTAAGTTCGGTCGGGCCGAATCTTATATACCCTCCACCATGGATCGCATTTGTCGAGGTCTATGCGCGGTATCTCTTTTTAGGCAAACAAAGAATATTGAATAAAAACTGTTATGCTATTAGGGCTATATCAAGTTATAGTCTGATTCGGACCATAACTGAATGCTGAACATTATAGAAGTCATTATGTAATATTTCAGTTTATTCCGATAAGAATTGCGCCTTGTAGGGGCTCAAGAAGCAAAATCTGGAGATCGGTTTATATGGAAACTGTATCAAGCTATTAATCGATTCAGATTAGACACGTATGTTGTACAAAATTTCTGTCAAATCGGATGAGAATTGCGCCCTCTATAGGCTCAAAAAGTCAAGATCCCACATCCGTTTATATGGCAGCTATACCAGGTTATGAACCGATTTGCGCCATACTTAGCATACTTATAGGAAGACATAACACCTCGTGCAAAATTTCAGTCAAATCGGATGAGAATTTCTCGCTCTATTGGCTCATGAAGTCAAGATCCAAGATCGTTTTATATGACAGCTATACCAGATTATGAACCGATTTCAATCAAACTTATCACAGTTATTGGAAGTTATAACAAAACACCTCATGCGAATTTAAGTCAAATTTAATAAGAATTGCGCCCTCTAGAGGCTCAAGAAGTCAAGACCCAAGATCGGTTTATGTGGTAGCTTTATCAAAACATGGACCGATTTGGCTTACAATCCCAACCGACCTACGGTAATAAAAAGTATTTGTGCAAAATTTCAAACGGGTAGCTTTACTTTTTCGAAAGTTGGCGTGCTTTCGACAGACAGACGAAAAGACGGACGGACGGACTTGGCTAGATCGATTTAAAATGACATGACGATCAAGAATATATATACGTTATGGGGTCTCCGATGCATATTTCGAGGTGCTGCAAACAGAATGACGAAATTAGTATACCTACATCCTATGGTGAATGGTATAAAAAACGTGGGGGGTGCCCCTCCCAACAGCAACTCAAACGGACATGTTTACCGATTGGCACAATATGGGTATCAAATGAAAGGTATTTAAGAGTAGATTACGAACTATATATACAATTTTATCCCAAGTATTGGGAGGTCGCCCAAACTACCAAAAATAGCCCCTAACAGATATGTAGGCCGATCACCGGAGCAAAATGGGACTCAAACAAAAGGGATTTAAGAGTAGAGCACAAAACTTATATAAAAGCTTGGAGTCAATTCCCAGGGTGGTCACTCACCCCAATATTATGCCCAAAGTTAATGGTCTCTGAAACGGTCGGAAATTCCAACTTTAGCCACACAACGGTAACACTGATCCACACTGCACTGAACATCGGGAATCGAGTATAACATTGTGTCGTTCTCAGTGTGACTGTGATGCACAAACAAGCCATCCCTTGAATTCGGCTTAGTATTGAACAGAAGGTAGACTTTTGGAGCGCTATCCACCAGACTGGAACACAATAAAGCACTACTGTAGTTCTTTCAGGAATAGTGGATATGTCTCAAAACTGCAGTATACAGTTTACAGACAGTGCAAGACAAGCTGTATTTCCAAAATTTTGTATTTGAAGTTCAACTTCCTACCACCAAAAAGGGCACGTGTTAAGCATTTTTAGTAAATGAAGCATTCTCAAGGAAACAGATGCCACCGTGGGTACCTGGATGTCTTGCTAACAAGAACAACACTACTTCTGATGGCTATAGGCCTAGACCACTCTCGGCCGCCTACTTTGCTGTTGTATACATAGCTTTTCCTTAACCGCATGCAACGTCATCAGCATATGCTACCACTTGCACAGTTTTGTCTTCCAGAGACTTTAACACATATTTCCTTGAAGTGTCACACTGCTGACCTTTGTGTCGTAATGGTATATACGACATGTCAGTCTATCGTTGACAGCATGCAATTGAACCGGTGATACATTATCAGGACCTAGCGATTAAACGTGGTTTCACGACGAACGTGAAACCTCTTCTGACACATCTTGGTTCGGGCTCTTGGAGTTTGTCTAATGTAAATCGCTGTACCAAGTTTCGACGAAATCAGCTTGTAAATGGGCCTCTTATGTCCCAAAGTTCTTCAATCGGGAGAATGGACTTTGGGACAGCTATATCTTAATATTGTTCGAGCTGGACCATACTCGACACAGATGTTATGGGGTCTTAAACAACTCAATATTCTATATTTTCGTGATATCGGTTAATAAACTCACCCTTTATGGGCTTATGACCTATAGTTAGGAAATCGAAAATATGCACCTATCTGTACCATAATCAGCACAGCTGGCGAGAGGTCCAACTCAAATCTTTGTTTCAAATTTTAGGAAAATCAAGCTAGGATCTAGAATCCAAAAATGGCTGTGTGATTTAGGAAGTGCTTGCGGTACATTCAAATACCAGATTCTTACTCCTCCCTCAAATAACGTCAATTTATGATCCATATTGTTGTGATATGTCTAAATGCCAATTCGTTGGCTTTTACGGGTAGAACTCCAATCACTTGGGAAAAAACATTTAGGTCTGATCCATCTCCTTCACCCAAATTGCTTTTGTCTAAGTTCCATACTGTCCCGTTTGGTTGTTATTCACAATCGAAAGGATTTTGAGGCCAAGTGCACTCAGAGAAATTTGGAAGTAAAAGCAGCTAAAATGTTTGCTGTAACAAAACTTTGTTTTGTGTTCTTCAAATGTAACAAATTTTGATTTCATATCAGCTTACAGAGTTTGCTGATATCAACAATTTGTTTTCTGGGTTTGGCCTCCAGAATCATAGACAAAATCCTCCCATTATACCCACAACATAGGATGGCATACAGTGAGTGTTACACCTCTCAATATTGATCAGCAATTCTATAAAGTCTTGTCATTTTCTAAATTGATCTTGCCATGTCCGTCCGTCGCAATCTCAAAAGCTTTGAACAAATGAACCTCCTCGCTTGAAGTTTTGCGCAAAATTTTCACATTGAAGTAGAACATTGGGGATTGTAAATTGGCCATAACGATTCAGATTAAGGTATACCCTCCATATATATCGGTTGTTCGATCTAACTTCTTGAGCACCTAGAAGTCTCATACTTTATCCAATTTGATTGAAATTAGGCAAGTTAGGCAGGTCCAACAGTCACACCAAATGCCACTTAAATAGGTGCAGAAGTAGGTATATCCCCTATATAAACCAATTTTTTGATTGGACTTCTTGAGCCGCTAGAACCATCAATACAGAGCACTAACATAATACGAATATGATAAAAAGTTGGCAAATTGACTTTTGCCCCCCACCGACCTCCAATCAGTTTTTGTACGTCGTTTACAGAACGAGACGAACGCCATCCATAATGTTTGGCATATAAGATTCGATTCGGCCGCAGATAACGCATTAACAAACCACTGGCATTTCTTTACACCTCTCACTCAATGCCCAAAGCCACACACTGCAAATTGTTTGCATTAACACCGCAATTATTTATTAAAGAAATCGCTTTTATTACTCATTCCACATTTTTGAGTTGAGTGTTAATTAAAAATACAAACGTGCTTGCATGTCGACTACTTTTTCTTTCTAGCGTATTTGCACTTACAATTATGGATATCTAACTGCTAAAGTGATTCCGGTTTAAATCGACCCACTTAGATGGATTGAAGACATCCAACACCACCATTGCCACCATCATCACTTTATAGAAAATCAATACTATTTAGAAATCCAAATTTAGTGTTATTTTCCAAATACCAGTAATGGCTGCAAATATTCATAATTGAGTGAAATTAACGGCATTGACGGTTAGTTATAATCATTGGAAATTTTGTGCAAATAACAGTTTTCATTTAAGGAGGTTTGGGGTTGTCTCTACTTTTATATGATAGTGTTTCGAAGAAATGCATCATGGTGTGAAATGCTTTCAGTAGGTAATTACAATAATTGACCCAAAATGGCGCAATTACTTTAAACTGCCAAGAATTTGGAAATGTTTATTAATTTGAAAAATGGTGTTGCATGGAGGGAAATGCAAATATTTTATAAGGTTTGAGGAAAATATTTGTAACATTATGGATATTGGATTAAATATATGGTTATTGGAAAGCTTCTTGATGCAGAATAATTGCATATGGCATGTCAATAAAAATTATAATTTTTTATTGTGAATTGCTGCAGAACATGTGTATAGATGCGCTGAAATTTTGTCATTGGAGAAAATTGAAAAGGAATGTTATTTTAAGAGATAATGTCATTGCAATTCCGGTCGACACGGGATAACTGTGAGCACCACACAGGCGGGCACTTTGCTCACACCACACAGGCTGGCACCTTGACCTTCGACTTGTGTGGTGTTCGTTATCACAGGAAGCTTAGCCGTAAGCTACCGGAGTCATCCACAGGATGAAGATGAAGCTTTGACTTTATATGGCCGCGGGCAGGCCGCTATTTCGTGAGAAGATTCTCAGTGTGGGGGAAGGTAACACTGAGTCTCACTTAAATACTTAGCGCCTATGGTACTTAGAATGACAAGGCGAGTTATTGTTGCTATTATATAACCAATGGTCAACATCAGCGTCTGTTCCCTGGTTAAGGGCGGCTTGAAGCGGCCAACCGATCTTATAGCAAGCGGCTCGAGACATCGAGGGACACATATGCCATCCCACATAATAATCTGAGAAGCGAAAAAATATTAACAATTTAGTTCGCATTAAGTTCGGCCGAGCAGAACTTTGGATAACCAATACCTCGGGTAAACTACCTTTCATCATAGTTCGGTAAAAAATACATAATTTCAGCACCCACATCAGCTACATCGAAATATGGTCCGATTTGGACCAAATTCGGCATGGACATTGAGTGGTTTAATAAATACAAGTCACTGTTCAATGGTAGAACAAAATATTGGTCTTTTTGGCAGCTATATCCAAATAAAGACCGATCTGAACCGAAAAGCCTAACATAATTCACTGTGTGAAATTTCAGCAAAATCGGATAATAAATGCGCCTTTTATAGCGCCAAGTCTTTAAAAGTGATCCAAACCTAAGACGATCTGGGCCAAATAGCAGAAAAATATCGAAGGGCCTAACATAATTCACTGTTCCAAATTTCGGAGAAATCGGACTAAAATGGGTCTTTTATGGGTCAAGGTTCTTAAATCGAAAAATAGGTCTATATGTCAGCTGTATCCAAATCTGGACCGATCCAGGCCAAATTGAAGAAAGATGTCGAGTGGCTTAACACAACTCACTATTCCAAATTTGAAAGAAATGGGACAGTAAATGCGGCTTTTATGGGTCCAAGACCTAAAATCGACAGATCTTTCTCTATGGCAGCTATATCCAAATCTGAACCGATCAGGGCTAAATTGAAGAAGAATGTTCAAGGGTCCAACACAACTCACTGTTCCAAATTTTGGAGAAGTCGGACAATAAATGCGAATTTTATGGGTCTAAGATCTTAAATCGAGAGATCGGTCTATATGGCAGCTATATCCAAATCTAAGCCGATCTTAGCCAAATTGCAGAAAAATATCGAAGGGCCTAACATAATTCACTGTTCTAAATCTTGAAAATAAATAAAATCGGACACGAAATGTGCCTTTTATTGGCCCAAGTTCTTAAATCGAGAGATCGGTCTATATGGCAGCTAGATCCAAATCTGGACCGATCCAGGTCAAATTACAAAAGGATGTCGAAGGGCTTAACGCAACTCACTGTCCCAAATTTAAGTGAAATCGGATTATAAATGCACCATTTATGGCCCAAAACATTAAATCGAGATATCAGTGTATATGGCAGCTGTATCCAAATCTGAACCAATCAGGGCCAAATTGAAGAAGGATGTCGAGTGGTCTAACAAAACTCATTTTTCCAAAGTTCGGCGACATCGGACTATAAATGCGCCTTTTATGGGCCCAAAATTTTAAATCGAGAGATCGGTCTATATGGCAGCTACATCCAAATCTGGAACAAACTGAAGAAGGTTGCCGGGTGGCCCAACACTCACTCACTGTCCCAAATTTCAGCAAAATCGGATGATAAATGTGGCTTTTATAGGCAAAGATATAGTCCATCTTCGGGCAAGATATATTCCATCTTCGAACTTAACCTGCCTATGGACAAAAAAAGAATCTGCGCAAAGTTTCGGCTCAATATATCTATTTTTAAGACTGTAGAGTGATTTCAACGGACGGACATGACTAGATGGTCTTAGATTTTTACGACGACCAAGAATATATATACTTTATAGGGTCGGAATAGGACATTTCGAGGTGTTGCAAACGGAATGACAAAATGAATATACCCCCATCCTTCGGTGGTGGTTATAAAAACGGATGTTTAGAAACCCCTCAAACGAAAAACAGACCATGATCTGAAGATCTCCATCTAGTATATCCGGACTCTTTGTAGAGAAGGTGCACTATACGCACTGCCGGATGTATTGGAAAAGAATGAGATCGCCTTAAAAGAAGTCCGATGGATCGTGAAAGGTGTCACAGCAACACCAAACGGTGATGAATTATACTATAGCTGCTATGACACGAGGTATGCGTTTAGCTGTGGATTTGTGGTTAGTTGGAGACTGAAACACTTTGTCTCTAGGTTGATGAGAGGCTATCCACAATCCTTCATCAACATCAGCTTGACTTGTGCACATGCCCCGACGGAAAACAGGGACGAGCAAATGCAAATTTTTTGCCCATGAACATTCCATTTAAGAACAAGGGCAAACTTCTCACATATCAATGGGGGTTGTCCAATTAAAGTTAAGGCTTAATGATAAGGGGTCTCATTTTTATAGCCGAGTCCGAACTGCGTGCCGCAGTGCGACACCTCATTGTGGAGAAGATTTTACATGACGCCCATACCAAATGGTGCAGTACCTCACAAATATCACCAGTATTACTTGACAACCACCGCTGAGTATTTTTTCTTATGTTCTCGCAGGATTCAAACCCAGGTGTTCAGCCTCATAGGCGGACACGCTAACCTCTGTGTTACGATGGCAGGACGAGCAGACTAAAAACATTGTCTACCAGCACTTAGAGAGGGTATACAACCGCTCATGACATTTAAATCGTTCTGGGAGAATTGAATTCGAAGATAATGAAGGAAAATATCTTTGCCTCAACGAGATAACTTCCGATAAACGATTGATGCAAAAATGCAACACCAAATTTCAAGATAAAAAAATTCACAATGGCTGTCTCTAGATCAAGAAGTAAGGCACTAAATTGAAAACATATTAATAGATGGAAGGAATTCAACCAGCGAGTTAGATGTACGATCGATCCGAGGAGCGAACATAAATTCGGCTCGTTACCTTGTTGCAGCATAGATTCACATCCATTTGAGTGTGTCGAGAAAAGTACTATCTGACACTGCACCGAAGCTAGAGATTGAAAAGATCAAACACAACAGATGGTAGCGCCATATTCTATTTGATTGACCCATTCTTTGTCCCGATGACATAACGAAGCAGTGGTAAACTATTGCCCACTTCATGGAAAATGCCTCGAAAGCAGTACATGGGTAGAAGAAGCGTAGAAGCCTCCCCAAAGAAACCAATCAGTAGCAACGTTGCATATAAAGGAGTGGTATCAGGAGCAAAGAAGAGAGGAGACACGTCTCTTCCGCAAGAAGAAGATGGAAATGGAATGATGTGACTGTGAACGAAGCGTTTTAAAGCAGTCAGAATGATTTTTACCAAATAATCAAACATCAAACCGAAGGCTTTGGTGCAAGCGCACCCCCCATAAACAAGGAAATCTGGTAACTAATACAGATAGTGTGCTGAGGATATGGAAAAAACATTTCACTCAGCAGCAAGTGTTCGACGATGGCGGCGAAGAGGATATCACAGAAACAATCCCTGATGATGGCATACAGGGTGGCTGATGAAAGCCGCTACCAAAAAAAAATGTAATAACTTTTTTTCTATTTAATAATAATAATTTAATAATTAATTTAATTAATTAATTAATTAATTTAATTAATAATAATTTAATAATTAATTTAATAATTTAATTTAACATGAATAAAAGAAAAATGTATTCCATACACCGAAAAAAAAATGTAGCAATATTCATCATTGTAGCAATATTCATCAGCCACCCTATAGTATGTTTTCTTCCTAGTCAGAATGAGGTACAACTAGCTGTGACCCGACTGAAGAATAGCAAGGCAGCAGGATCAGATGGGTTGCACGCTGAACTATGTAAGACCGGAGGCGACTCGATGATCAGGCGAATGCATATGCTAGTCTGCGCGATCTGGCTAGAAAAATCTATACCCAATGATTAGAACCTCAGCATACTATGTCCCGTATAGAAGAAAGGAGACAAGACGGAATTTGGCAATTACAGTGGAGTAAGTCTCCTCCCCATCGCATACAAGATACTCTCAAGCTTACTGTATAAAATATTAAAATCTAAAACCAATAAGATAATTGGGCCCTATCAATGCGGCTTAAGATCTGGTAAATCCACCATAGACCAGATACTCGCAATGCTCCAAATCATGGAAAAGTCCCGAGAAGGTCATGTCAACAGTTACCATCTCTTTGTTAAACACAAAGCCGTTTTCGACAGCCCTATAAAACGTATTTCCAGCCGTGTCCGAGTTTGGTATCTCTGAAAAAGACTCTGCAGGATGACACTTGCTGATACGCGTTCCTCAGTAAGAATAAGAAAGAATCTCTCCGAACCATTTAATACCAAACGAGGTTTCAGACAAGGAGGCAGCCTATCGTGCGATCTCTTTAATATCCTGCTGGAGAAGATTATGCGAGATGCAGATGTGAATAGATATGGCACACTAATCATAAGAGAACTCATGCTACACGCCTATGCCGACGACATAGATATCATAGCTCGGTCACTGGAAGTAATAACTGCAGCGTTTGAAAGAATCGCAAGAGAATCTGGCAGTAAACGGAGATAAGACGAAATGGATGATTTCAACTCCCAAAAAGCCTTGCAGATAAAGAAGTGGAGAAAGTTGGGAACCACAACTTTGAGATAGTCAGTAACTTTATCTACCTCGGAACCACCGTAACCGAAACGAATGACACCAGTTTTGAGATTAAGCGAAGAATAATACTGGCAAACAGATGCTACTTTGGTTTAAGTAAGCAGTTTAGAAACAAGGCCACCTCTCGTCGGACGAAGATTACACTATGCAAGACACTGATACTACCCGTGCTGTAATATGGTTCTGAAGCATGAAAGCAGATGAGGCAGTGCTTGGAGTATTTGAGAGAAAGATTCTTCGTAAAATATATGGACCAGTTTGCGTTAATGGAGAATGTAGGCGACGCATGAACCACGAGCGGTATGAGCTGTAAGACGATGATAGCATAGTTACACGCATCAAAATACAACGGCTACGTTGGCTAGGTCATGTTGTCAGAATGGATGAAGAAGCTCCAGCAAAGAAGTCTTTTGAAGGCAAACACGGTGGTACAGATGGAATGATGGATGGAAAGATCAAGTGGGAGACACCTCGAAACATGGTGTCATAGATTTTAGAATGAGCGCAGAAGATCAAGACGTTTGGAACGCTTTCTACGTTCGGCTATTGGAACAAATATTCTGTCATAGCTAATTGAAGTAAAGTAAAGTATTCAGCAGAAAAGAATTTTGAAAGTCGGAATTTTAGGGGCCTGCAAAGAAGCGCCCGGATCACCTAGAGCACTGTAATACCCGAAATTTAACCTTTTCAAATTTCAAGAGTCATGTCTATCCTTTTTTAAATGGCATATTTTTAACAAGTTTTTTTTTCGATTTTCTCCCACTGTGTAAGATCTTGTACACCTGAGCAGAAAATTTAGAAAATTGGGAAATAAAACTTTGGGATAAACAGCAACTTTATCAACCTCGGAACCGCCGTAACCGAAACGAATGACTCCAGTTTTGAAATAAAGCGAAGAATATTGTTGGAAAACAAATGGTACTTTAGTTTAAACAGACAGTTTAGAAACAAGACCACCTCTTGACAAACGAATTCCACTTTAGAAAACACTGATACTACCCGTGTTGTAATATGGTTGCGAGGCATGGATACTTGTGAAAATTAATTGCTTGGAGTGTTTAAGAGAAAAATTCTTCGTAAAATTGATGTAGCAGTTTGCATTGATGGAGAATATCGTCTTCGTATGACGAACTGTATGCGTTGTGTGACGACCGTCGCGACTGTAGTACACGCAAACCGGAACGTCCTAAACTTAGATGGAAACTTCAGGTGGTAAAGACTTCTCGAACCTTAGTGTCAAAGTGTGGAGAAGGAGCGCAGAAGATCGAAGCGCTTCGAAATTTATTCTCAGTTTGGCTAATGGGTCAAATGTTCTTTCATGGCCAATTAAAACAAAAATTTCATTGCTATTAGATTTTAAGGAAAATTGCATGATATTTATATTTTAAGAGAAAATTTTACCTCAAATCCCACTGAAATGTTTTCCCTAGAGGAAAGAATAATTTCGTCTTTAGAGAAAATTTTACCCAACTAAATATTCCATATTTTATTGATATGGATTGTTGGGGAAGTACAAAAAAGTTCCGTTGTGATTTTTCGAGCTCTTAACTTATACGTCTTCGATTTAATTTTGTTTGAAATAGTCCACATTTTAGGCGAATTAGTTTGAATACATTTTTAGCGGAAGCCATTATTGTGAGTTGTTAGTGTGCGGTTTAGCCATCCGCAAAAGGATGGGCGTGTACTAACTTCGTCATTTCTTTTGTTATACCTCAAAATAATAGTTCCATGTTTTTCCATGCATTTTTATGTCGATCGAGCTTTTTCCATCCGTTTATCTGTCGACATTACGCAAACTTTCTAGTAAAGCTTGTCGCTCGAAATTATGCACAAATGCCCCTATACAAGGGGCAAATCGGTCCATGTTACGATATAGCTCTCATGTTAACCGATCTTTTGATTTGATTTCTTGAGCCTCTAGAAAGTGGTCCAAATTGATAAGAAACTCCCATTCTTACTTCAGAAATCTTCTGATTTGACTTGTTTATAGTAAAGTTTTGGTGTATGCTGATTTTCCTTTTCTTATCTTTTAAAGAACTTGTAAAATGCGTCTCAAGTTGGTGGGTACAAAAGTTTCGTCATCAACGAATTTAGCACGCTTTAACGTAGCTATTTTGCTTTATTACCCCGTTGCAGACTATTGAGGATTGTTTTTTTTTTCATTTCCTTCTTTATCAAAACATCTCGATTATACGTGCTTTCTTTACTATTGCCAACGTTACGCTTCAAATGCTTTTTTTTTTTTTTTTTGATTTTTACAAATTGGCAGCTTATTTTGTTACAAGTAACACGTGTAAAAAATTGTAACATATTACATGATTGGTTGCTTGGATACTGCCAAGGCGCAGACCTATGTTAATATGTTTGATTTTGAGGTGTCTAATTTAAACTTTAACATATGAATTCAGAATTCTTATGCATATGTACGTAATAAATTTTTTTTTCATTTAAAATATATATTAGGTATGACCATAAAGTAGCCGTCTGTGTATGTTAATGTGAAAGCCATCGTAGCGCAGAAGTTGGAATGTCTGCCTATGACGCTGAATGCCTGGTTTCGAATCCTGGCGAGAACATCAGAAAAAATGTTTAGCGGTGGTTATTCCCTCCTAATGCTGGCAACATTTGTGAGGTACTATGTCACGTAAAAACTTCTCTCCAAAGAGGAGTCGCATTGCGGAAAGCCGTTTGGACTCGGCTATAAAAAGGAGGCCCCTTATCATTGAGCTAAAAACTTGAATCGGACTGCACTCATTACTATGTGAGAAGTTTGCCCCTGTTCCTTAATGGAACGTTCATGGGCAAATTTGCATAATGTTGGCATAAATAGTATGCGTGTTTAACACAACAAGTGGATGGTCAAGTGCATAGCCAAAAAGGAAAATAGGTAAGACACTGTTTACAATTCTCTCACAGTGGTTCGGAAATGAAAATTTCTAAAAATCCTTTTGTAACTTTGAAACAAGGAAAACATTTTTTTTTTCTAATTACGGAGGATTTTGGTCGGATTTTGGTTCCAGGAGCTGACGTAAAGACTGCAAAATGTTGTCTTTTAAAATTTTTTATTAAAATGTATCTTAAATTTCATTGAAATTTTATACTTAGAAAAAAATTTATTTGGTTTGGTAAAAACAAAAAAGTAACCTCTAAAAAGAAAATTTTAACAAAACACTTAATTGTTTTCCATACCACTCCCCTAAGTTGGTTTAAGTCTGGTATTGTTACCCCACCTAAGTACCGGTGTCATTTAACAGCGAAAGCCAGGCAATGACAAAGAAAATGCTGCAACGTCTCATCATCCTCCCACCGATTTTGCATAAGTGCACTCGTAGTCCTATGTGTCCCGTTATGATACCCAAAGCTATACTGACCTCCTTCTCACTTTCCTTCAGTAAAAGCCTTGTCCTCTCACGATCCGGATCATCCCAAGGGATTTTTGACGTCCTACCGACTGTTTTGCTGCTCCACAGTGTTACATGCGCATTCAGCGCCTACGCCCTTAACTAGGGCTTCGTCGACCAAAAGGCTTCGGGTTAACCAAGTTTATTGACCACAGTTCTCTGGCCTTCACCGGCAAATAGTCTGCCCTTTTATTCTCCCTTTCTCAGTTATGGTCCGGCACCAAAACGATGCCATTCTCCGAGAAGGTGTTAATCTCCTTCGTGACCTTATCGTCTTGGTTGCCATTGCCCTTATGGCCATTTTACTGTCCGTAAAGATATGAGACTCGACGTCCTCGCATAAGCACCACACCACCTCACGCATTTCGTGATCGCTCGGATCTTCGGTTCTCAATGTAGACCCCCAGGGCCACTCTGTTCTCTAGCTTTGATGTAAAATGATCTAGATGTCAAGACTAGTGTGCCAATAATAATGTCAATAATACGAGTGTGCCGCTTTTAGCAGTGCCTTGCACTCGACCTCAATTGTCGTCTCAGGTATCCGATCGGAAACCTCTTCCTATCCTTCCAGGTTTCCTATAGTCGCCTCGATTATACGGTGATGGTATGAGCTGCTCCCATCCTCAATCCATTCTCCCATCGCCTTAAGTTTCATAGCCCCAGTGGCTGCCTCACACTTAATCTCTATGTCAATGGGTCGGATATCTAAAATAGTCTCCAGTGCCCTAGTGGGGGTGGTCCTCATCGCTCCGCCTATGCCAAGACACCATGTTCTCTGAACCTGTTGTATGGTCCTTTTATTGCACTTTTTCACCAAAGCAGTCCACCAAACTACTGAGGCGTAAGTAAGCATTGGTCTAATCACACTCATGTAGAGCCAGTGGACTATTCTCGGATTATGGACACCTTTCGAGTCTAACGTCCGTCTACATAATGCCCAACATCTGTGAGCCTTCTCAGTACGCTCCTGTATGTGACACCTCCACTTAAGTTTCCTATCCAAGATCTCACCTAAGTACTTGACCTTGTCAGATATCGAAATCGTTGTATTGAGGAAACATGGTGCGTCAAATTGGTCCGCCTTCGTCTTCCTTGTGAACAGGCATATTTCAGTCTTCTCTGAGTTAACATTGAGACACCTGGGTCTAGCCCAGTCATATGCCATATGCAAGAATTTTTTGGTCCTTCTGCTGGCTGGTTTGGATCCTTACCCCTTAGAAGTATTATAACAACGTCTGCATAGCAGACGGGTTCAAATCCCTCCTCAGTCAGCATCCGTAATAGGTTATATATGGTGGTCACCCATAGGAGTGGTGATAAAATGCCCTCCTGTGGCCAGCCCTGTACCACTTTGTCGCTTATTTTATGTCATGGGACCCGCAATTTATCCTCAATATACCTGTTCCTTAGCACATGGTTTATTCAGTCTCTAAGGACCCGGTTCATCCGGTACTGATGGTACTGATCTAAGGATTGGATCAATCAAACCGCCAAAGTGCACGTCTTGGCATCGAAGGATTCTTCTATTTCATGCACAACCTCGTGCAGGACAGTCTCCACCGACCTTACCTTGACATGGACATGCTGTTTGTATCTGAGCAGTTCGCTGGATTTCCTTGTCCAGTACGTTTCATGGTTTTGAGTAGAAAGGAAGTAAGGTTTATGGGTCTGTAGGCTTTTGGTGTCGCATAACTTGCCTTGCTGGGCATGATTATAAATACCACCCTAGCCTCCCGCTAGGCTTACGGAGTATATGCAAGTCTTAGGCACGCTTTGAAAATATTGGCTAAATAGGGGCACCAGATAGTCCGTCTCCTTCTGTAGTAACGCCGAAAATATTCCACCAGGTCCGGGTGACTTACATACTTTGAAGCTCCTCAAGGCTTCATTGATCATAAATTCCATTATGATAAGCCTACGTTCAACCTCATTATTCCAGGATTCCGGTGTCTCCCTTCTTTTCCCGTGGAAAATGGGATTTCATCAAAAGCTTCAACATGTCCTTCGTTGAATCTGCTCTCACTTCCATGTCATCTTCTAACGTTTCAGTTTGGACATGAATATTTGAGATAAACTTTTTCAGCTTGGCGGCGTGATTAATGCTATCGACCTGTTCGCAGAAAATCTTCCAGGTGGCACGTTCTGCCGCTCTGGTAATCTTATTGTATTCTTTGAGCCATATGTAGTACACATCCCAATAAACTTTTTTGCGACGAGCTCTGTTATAAAGTCTGCGGATCTCTTTACAAATGTTGCGCATCTCCCCGGTCATCCAGGGTTTTTCTTGGGCTGATTTTATTTCTCAACTTTCTTCGAAAGACAGTGCAGTCGTATACCTGTTGACATTGTCGTCAATGTCTTCTATGTTTGGACAACCTAAGTTATCTTGTCCAATTCTCCTTCTGAGAAGACTTCAGAATTTTGTCCAGTTGTTTTTCAATTTATTCCGGAAGCTTATCGGATTTGGCGCTGGCCGCGCAATTCAAAACCTAATGCAGCGATGGTCTGAGAAAGAATGCTCTATGGAAACTTCCCATCCCGAACCTCATCGATTAGAATTTCCGAACATATTGTCACATCGAAAACCTCCTCCCTAATCCTATTAACAAAGGTAGCGGTGTTACCAATATTAAGTGTTATTAGGTCGTTAGTATTCAAGAATTCTGCCAGGGCTTGGCCCCGCTTTTTAATGTTGGCACCACCCCACGAGGAGGAGGCCACCGTAGCGCAGAGGTTAGCATGTACGCCTATGACGCTGAACGCCTGGTTTCGAATCCTGGCGAGACCGTCAAAAAATTTTTCGGTGGTGGTTTTCCCCTCCTAATGCTGGCAACATTTGTGAGGTACTATGCCATGTTAAACTTCTCTCCAAAGAGGTGTCGCACTACGGCGCGCCGTTCAGACTCGGCTATAAAATGGAGGCCCCTTATCTTTGAGCTTAAACTTGAATCGGACTGCACTCGTTGATATGTGAGAAGTTTGCCCCTGTTCCCTAGTGGAATATTCATGGCCAAAATTAGCATTTTTACTACCCCACGAAATGTGGTGAAGTTTCGCATCGCACCCTTTTAGTACCTCATTTCCTGTCTGTTTTGCTTTCCTCACCAACAGTTACAGCTTCGACGTAGGTGGCGGTGTTGGAAAGTCAGAAGGCAGATAAAGTGGTACCAGATGTGCTCCACTGTCTCTTCACTGTTGCAGCCGACGTTGACAACTCTGGGGAAAATATTTGGTTGCCCAAAAAGTAATTGCGGATTTTTTAAAAAGAAAGTAAATGCATTTTTAATAAAAATTAGAATGAACTTTAATCAAATATACTTTGTTTACACTTTTTTTCTAAAGCAAGCTAAAAGTAACAGCTGATAACTGACAGAAGAAAGAAAGCAATTACAGAGTCACAAGCTGTGAAAAAATTTGTCAACGCCGACTATATGAAAAATCCGCAATTACTTTTTGGGCAACCCAATACATAATTTTAATTTTTATGACAAATAACGCGGGTCCTCGGCCGAGTACCAGTGTCAGCATAGTATACTTGGTAGTAGATATGGTTCAGTCCAGACATTTTGTTCCGGGTCGTCCATGGCTCCTGAATTAAGGCAATATGAACCTTGCCCTTGCTGATTTTCTCCATCAGAGCGTTAGTAGCTGTCTCGCTCAGATGGAGTTTTATCTGGATGACCTTAATCATTGGTCCTCCATTACCTCTTGGGAGTGGGTAATCGTCTAATCGTCTGCTTCCTTTTCTTGAGGCTGCATTAAGTTACCCGTCACTGCACTGCCTGATGATCCAATATTAGGATCTTTGTTTCTCCTAGTCTTCCATATCTTGAGAAAGTCGGTAATAGTTCCATCATCGGGTACCTGTTAGTTAGAATTTATTGAGTCTACCGTCCCTGCACTGCCTAATGCTCAAATATTAGGAATTGCGCTCTTTACTAGTTTTCCAAATCTCGAGTAAATGTGCTTCTTGGGAGTAAGTTATGGTCTCATCGTCTGCCCCCTTTTTATTTAATTTACGGATGGCATTGCAACGCCATGGTTTATAGCACAACTCAAGTTGCATTTCAGCAATATTTTCCAATCTCAAGTTTTATTGCTGCTCTCAAACTTTCATAATTTGTCATTCCTTTAAGAATTGGCCGACAACATTGTGTTTCTCCTAACAAATGAATTGTAGCAACAAGCAAAAAAAATCTTTAGCAATAAATAACAATTATTTACACGATAAAGTGTCACTTGTTGGGGCCTTGGGCTATTTAACATTGGGCTACGACGGTCTGCTATTGACAAAATCCTGCACTTGTGCTCAATGTGTTGTAAGTGACACATAGTGAATAGGACGATAGAAAAAAAAAAACACAAAAACTTTCTCTCGCAGGATCTGTCACGTTGTGCTTACAACAACAATTTCTATTTGTTATGTCACAAATATTTGTTTTGCCTCTAATCTATGACTTTTGTGTGAAATGATTGATGAATGCTGACTTTCTGTATGCTGTTTCAGCTTTCCCTCACCCAGCTGGTCACTCGACGAAGTCGGCTTTTGTGCCATTTAGCAAGTTTCTCATTCGCCACCAGTTGAGAGAAAAGCATACCAAACAAAAGCCATGATTGCCATTAAAAGTTTTCAATTTCTTTGCTAACAAGAAACATGTCTGCCTTTTGAAGTTTGCTTGTAGGGAAACTTGTAGCAGGAGGCCTTAATGAAAAAACACCCACTGAAACCAAAAGCGGGGGGTGGGGGTTTTGGCATTTTCTTAAGACGCAAAAATGACCAAAGTTTCTTCCTAAGTTCCTTTCAAGTGCCAATAAGTGATTGAGAAAAGAGAGAGATTGAAAATACTTTGAAAGCAAGCCTCTGTCAGCAAAGGACGTCGGATTAGTCCTTGAACATAAAGATAGCCTTTTAAGTGAAAATAAATCAATTTGCTTTGATATCTAATACAGCAACAGTTTAAATTTGTGTATCGTTCGAAAGAAAACTGTTGCTTATCCAACTTTTATATTTTTTAAGGAAAAGTTTTTGTTTCAAATTAGTTAAAACAAATAAAAGTGTGCTAAATTCGGACAGGCCGAATCTTATATTCGCCCCGCCATGGATAGCATTTATGATTTTTTTTGTCCGGTATCTCTTTATAGCCATAACAAAGGATAATTTATTAGAATTGCTATGCTATTGGAGCTATATCAGGTTATGGATCTATTTGGGCCATACTTGGTTTGGATATTGGTAGAAGTTATCGTGCATTGTAGCCCCATAGGGGCCCACGAAGTAAAATCGGGAAATCTGTTTATATGGAAGCTATATGAAATTATGGACCGATTCAGACCATATTTGACACGTAGGTTGAACGTCATTGAAAAAGTCAAGTCATCAGTCAAATCCGATAAAAGTTGCGCCCTCTAGAGGTTTAAGTAGGGTAATTCAAAAAAATTGCAAATTGCAAATTTTGCCTATGAACTTTCCACTAAGGAACAGGGGCAAACTTCTCACATATTAATGAGTGCAGTCCGATTCAAGTTTAAGCTCATTGACAAGGGGCCTCCTTTTTATAGCCGAGTCGGAACGGCGTGCCGCAGTGCGACACCACTTTGGGGAGAAGTTTTACATGGCGTAGTACCTCACAAATGTTGCCAGCATTAGGAGGGGAAAACCACCGCTAAAAATTTTTTCTGATGGTCTCGCTAGGATTCGAACCCAGGCGTTCAGCGTCATAGGCGGACATGCTAACCTCTGCGCTACCTTTTTTGTATAGTTCAAAAAAGGTTTTGAATCGAATCAGACCATACTTAGTGCATATATAGAATGTCATAGAAAACGTTATCGTACAAAATTTCAGCCCAATTGCGCCCTCTAGAGGCTCAAGAAATCAAATCGGGAGGTCGGTTTATATGGGAGCTATATCAGGCCATACTTGGCACGTATTGTGGAGGTCATAAAAAAAAGTCATTGTGTTAAATTCAGCAAAATTGTGTATAGAAATGTTCTCTAGGCTCGAGGCTCGAGAAGTATGTCCCGGAAATTGGTTCTTATGGGTGCTATATCATGTTTTAGATCGATTCGGACCTTACTTGGCCCATCTGTTGAATGTCGTAGAAAACATAATTGTTTCAAATTTTAACCAAATCGGATAATAATTGCGCACACCTGAGGTTCAAGTATCAAATCGAAATATCGGTTTATATGGCAGCTATTTGAAAAGATTGACCAATTTGGCCCATTAACAAATCCAACCCACCTGCACTAATAAGAAGTATTTGTGCAAAATTTCAACCCATTAGCTTTATTCCTTCGAAAGTTATCGTGGTTGTGGCAGACAGACGTACAGACAGAAGGACGGATGGACGGACATGTATAAATAGACTTAGGATGTCAAGACGATCAAGAATGTATTTACTTTGTTGGGTCTCAGATCTTTATTTCGATGTGTTACAAACGGAATGCCGAAGTTAGTATACCTCCATCCTATGGTGATTTAATATAAAAAGTTCAGACTTTCACCAAAGAGTACATATCTTTCTAGTCTTTTTTTGAATAGTGTTCTTAGCCATGTATGACTGTCTGTTGAATTCACAGTCGAGTTTTTAATAAAAGTGTGCAAAGTCGTTTTCGTGTCTCTTTATCATCATCAGGGCCTGGCGACTTAAAGAAATGACTTCGAGAACTTAACCTACGTAAGCAAAAAGACGTATTTTCGCCAAATTTCAGCTCAATATCTTAATTTTTGAAGGCTGTAGAGTGACAGACGGATACACGGACATCGTTAAATTGTCTTAGAATTTTACGACAATCCGAAATATATATACTTTGTAGGGACGGAAATGGATATTTCGATGTGTTGCAAATGGAATGACTATGGGTTTATATTTTTTACTCCATATTTCCCCCAAATCCATGCAAAGATTTTTTGCATTTAAATATATTTGCAGCCTCCACAGCAATTTTACAAAAAAAATGCCGGTTTTTGAATAATTTTTGCCCGAAATAGGTATGTTTGTAAAACAAAAATCGGGCAGTATTTATTTTTGGTTTTTTAAGCACATTTTTGTCTGAAAAAAAGGAATTATGAAGTTGTCTCTATTGCTTTTTTTTCTTTGAATTTTTCAATTTGGAAATCGGACCACAAACGAAAATTTGGCAGCCTCAACAATTTTTCGAAATACCAAGGTGACCAAATTTAGGGGCCTAGCAAAAGGACTACCTAGCGCCTTCATATTTTGCACACAATCTCGCTAACTCCGCTAACCATTCTAAAAAGAGATATTTCTACCCGTGCTCACACAGCGTATTTTTTCGGTTCTATCCCACTGTGTGACGTTTAATTGTGCCGGGAAATGTTATAAAATTACAATGAAAATTATACTTCTTCAATAAAGGATACTTCTATGATAAAAATATCCCAAACGTTTTATATTTTTGGTAAACTTTCCCTTAGCATCAGCCGTGCCTGGTCCCAGTATGGATCTTTCAATAGGATTTTTGCTCTCTTTGTGGCTGCTGTTGCTGTTTGTCAAAACGTGCCACATGTGCGTTCCTCAGATTGGATTGCCACTTGTTCCGCGTTCTTCAAGTTTCTCTTTGGCAAACTTTTGGACTTCAGTGCCAGGATAACTGCTCATTCATCTCCCCTTACCCCACCAAATTATGCAGATTTTTCCATATGTAAGCGATAATCTGCACCTTTCTTTTCAGCAAAGTTTTTGACTTTGCTGCCCTGGTTTCGTCGTTCCAACCACAATCGCAAGTCTTGTATTTGCACTATACCATCACGATCGCTGGAATCATCGCCTGAGCTCCAGCATTTACCTGGCCATACTCATTCTCTCCCCTAATTTTGACCATGAGTGTGACAACCGCTAGCAGTGGGCTTTCCAGGGTTCCTTCTATCTACTCCTTCGTCCTTGGTATTTGCGTTTCACACGACATCATAGACACAAAAAAATAAAACATTTGGAATATTTTTGGGACAAACAAATCTATTCTATTGGGAAAGTAATATTTTTATAAGAACTGTGCATCATTTCCCTCCACCGTTTAACATTGGTCGTGAGTTGCCACATTTTGATGTTAAAGTCATTTCGGTTATGGTAAAACTTTTATGAACTTCGTCTGTGATAATGTATGGATCTTTTACGCAGAATGCAAGAATTTTTTTGAGCCAAAAATGTTTCGTTTACAGCAAAAGACGATTTCTTACATGAAAAGATGGTTCTTTTGGTTTTTTTATGTCTTCCATTTCGCAGAGCGTGTAGCTAAGAAAATCTCATTTGAGGATTTTTTTTCATTGCATAAAGCTCAGCCGGCCAACAGACAGTATAGGGAGGTTCGCGAACCTAAGCGGACGAAAATTCGGAAAGTGAGTTTTCATCCGCTTAGGTGAGAAAAATGTTCGTACTTTATCTGAGAAAAATGCTCGTATTTACAATACCACAAACATAAACACCTCACACCAAACGGCGCCAGGCTAGAGACAAGAAAATTTCTGAAACGCATAAAGTGTTTGACAATATTCTACGCCATAAAGTAATATCCAGCCTTTTACTCTTCATAAATTATTGGATTTTTTTTCGTAAACAGAGACCCAGCGTTTTTCATTAAAGAAGTTAACTTGCATAAAAATTTGTTTAAGGCCAATGAATTATTTTCTTTTGCATGTAGTTCCTTCCAGATTGCACCTGCACCTATGTTCAATCCATTTCCATTCTGTCCTAATTTTCTAAGGAGCCAGTACTGCTTCATATTTCCTCTACATAACACTGTACCTGATGTTCAAAATCATATCTAGCTCCCTAGTTAGCGTGGCTAATATAGACCTACTTATGCAGGGACAACATGTCTGTTGGCCCTGTTGTAATTTTTGTAACCTCCACTAGAGGATATATTGATATGCGACCTTATAAAGTATTTATGCTCTTGACATTCGTAGTCGATTTAGCCATGTCCGTCCATTCGTTTGTCGCACTCACTATTACAGTCGAAAGCTTAACGCTAGCTATTTATGAAATTTTTATATGAAATTTTGCACGTAGTGTTCTGGTAGAACTTCCAACACCCGCGCCGAGTGCAATGCATAACCTAATATATACACCCTATAAGCCTATCTTCCGATATGCCATCTTAAGTCCCTGAAGGTTGCGATTGTTATGTGATTTTGCAAAAATTTTGCTGGGAGTGTTTTGTTAGGACTTTAAACATCCATGGTATGTATTGTCCAATACATACTTATTCCCCAATATGCTTTTTTGGGGCCAATAGAACTATACCTGGCTTGTACGTAAAGTACAACTTCGAACCTCAACTAATTCATTTTGTGTAAATTTTTAGCAGAATCTATGGCGGTGGGTTCCCATGATGCGGCATGACAGAATTTAGCAAGGTTTTCCTTGTTTTGTTCATTTCCTCTCCCCATACTAACCAGGCGAATGTCGGGATCAGCCTGATCAGAGGAGCATCATGGGATTAAATCGCCATTTCGAGCATAAGGGTCTTTTGCATAGTGAGCAACATCTATAGGACTTCTTTAGGCGCTGTGGTACTTCCAATTCAGTTGCATGTCCCAATCAACCCCTGGTAAAAAAAACCGTATCCGATACAAGGATCGTTCTTTCTAGGAAACATAGGTCCTCGTATTGATCTACCGTCGTCTCCTTACACTCACAGAAAAATGACGCTACTTTGCAAATACCGCCTGGTTTTATTTTATAATACCATTTGGTATCAATTCAATACCAGGCAAAGGAGGCTATTAAGGATTGACGTCGCCACTTTTGTATACTTGTCTTCAACATTGCACGCCATTATGAAATATTTTTTATGGTTGGGTTAGGTTGAAGAGAGGGTGTATGTATTCATCCGCTCCATGTCTCTATGGACATACACATAAGCCAGTAATCGGCTTGTTGTGCACTTGTTAAACCAATAAATAAAATGTTTTAATACAGTTCGAAATAGTCAAAAGTGTTGAAAATGGAAATTGTGAAGATTCTAAGGACATTCTACATCAAAAATATGATAGTCTCTTGTGTGAAATACGATGCTGTGTTGTGTATTCATATGAAAACCACTTCTGGGAATTAATGGATTTGGAATCAATTGCTGAATACAAAGAATTGAGGTTGGTCACAGTGTAACATTACTTTTTGTAATTATTAACATAAATAATCGAAATCAAATAAGATTATAATTATTTTCAATGGGTTTTTGGTTCATTATTAACATATTGGTATTCAATTAATAACATATTGGTATTAAAACCAATACCAGTTCGGTAATAAGGCTATTACCAAACGGTACTAAACATTTTATGTTTCATCCATACCATCCGGTGTTGTTTTTGTACCATACGGTGCTGATTTACTATCAATACCGTGTGATACTAAAATGAAGAGTTTGGTATCAACTTTTCTCAGGGTGTAGTTAACTGGCAAATCTTACTTTTCTCAGAGTGGACTTTGAAACCTCTCGCTCTGTTATAGGTTTTAGCTCAATGGTTTCATGTTCTAAAGACTGAACTGTGATTGGAATAGTTATACTGATTGAAAAGGACTTCTCACATCTCCGCCTTTCAACTTGTTATTTTCTACAATCGCGTTATTACAAACCAAAGAACTAAAATAAATGACTCCCAGCCGATAGATTTCCATTTCAGAACACTTTTCTCGCGCTTTTGAATATCAGTTTACATTACACCATTCTTTACTCTCAGTGTACTCTATATTGCCCTTGAAAATCTTCTCCACTCTCTAATTGATTCTTTTATTATAAATTGCTATGTCACCCAATAAAGCCGCTTCATAGAGTTGGACACTCTCCGTCCAATGTTCAAAACAGTTTTCTATTGACAACTAGACACACTTTTTTCTTAACACCGACAACTGTTTAAGTTTTAATTGAACATAACACTAATTAATGAAATGAAACCAGATGAAAGCGTCTCAATACAGCTTCTTTTCTCTTTCCCCCTTCCACCTTGTGGCTAGCAAGTGGGGAAAACACCATACATATTTGCAAGCAACTGTTTCACCTAAACTTGTTGACTTAGATGAAAGCAAGAAAAATTATTTTATCCGTTACACTGACCTCAAATTGAAAACAGCCAGCCATTCGAAGAGGCTAAACTTGCGCCTCGATGGCTGGCCATACATTGCGCAGATAGCTTTTTGAAATCAGGCTTAAAATGTTGTCATTGTGGGGCTTCATTTCGTAGCGAATGAATGCCTGGCAAGCAGGCACAGATAAACGAGAAGAGCCAGTGGTGAGCAAAGGCTTGGAAAAACCGAAACAGGATTTCAAGAGGCTCTAACCTAGCTGATGAAAACGAAGAAGAAGAAGAAAGCTTTATGCTGCCTGCAACTTTGACATTGTAACGTGTTCAGCGTTTCGCCGTTTTTAACCTACTTTTTGAGGAGACGACCAACGATTGATTTATATTAGAGAGTGAGTTGAGGTTAGTAGGAAATGCGTCTGTCCCAGCCTATGGTCATTGGTGCGTCTTTCCATGCTGTATACAACGCTTGGCCGGTCTTTGCATAGTTCTGTCCGCATGTGGCCATGTATTTCCTCAACTGTTGGGTGATGGCTTCCACTGAAGCAACACAACTCTTTTGCCTCTAGTATGCTTATCAGTTATGCGCATCACGCGGCTGTTTTGGTGTGTGATGCGTCAAACATTGTCATTACCCGGTAGCGCAATTTCATTAAGGTTGGTAAGTAATTTCTTTTATTCCAAGTACATGTTCGTCCAACTTTGTGGGAATATAGTTGGTTTTTCTTGGGTTTGGTTTTTCATGCTCTCACTCTCTCTCTCTCTCTCTTACTCTCTTTTCTTCGTTCTCTTTTATCTACTTACATTCTTCCAAAGCACGTTGCATATCCTGTATGGAGTCTTTGGGAACCTTGAACTGCAGAGTATGTGTGCCAAAGAAACGTGCAATACGTTCTACCAACAATGAATCGACCTCATTTTCACGCGCTTCATTTTCCTCAGGCAAGGAAATTTCATTTAACGAACGTCCCACGGGTATGTCATCAGTTTTCACCAGAGCAATGCCTTCCGTCAACTTCACATCACCATTCTCCGTATCGAAGTAGTGCAGGGCACGTTCCTATTGAAAGAGAAATTACATGAGGTACTCTGTTAATATTCAGTGAAAGTAATGGATGTAGGTGATATATATTGCATTTTAATTTTTGTGTTTAAATTACTTTCACTAACATAAACTCTTTTTTCCACACTGTCTTAATTGATGGAACTTGATTTTAATATTAAAGAATGAATAGTGAGGCATGTGGTTTATATTAAAACAGCAAAATTTCTTTGCCAAATTTGGGTTACTAAAAATTAATTTTTTGCTTTATTGCTTTAATAACAAATTTATATTTAAATGTCGGCATAAATAAACTTAAAATTAAATATTCCTTAAAAAATGTTATCGAAATTTAATTTACTTCAATAAATATAAAAGAGAAAGTGGCATAGGGCACCGCACGGTGGGTCTTTTTTTCGCCACTCCTTTGGGTGACCACCTTAAATGACCTATTACGGTGATGGTGACTGAGGAGAGATTTGAAACCGATGTTATAATACTTCTAAGGGGTAAGGATCGGAACCAGCTATGCAAACGGTCTTGACTACGTTAAACCCAGGGGTCTCAATGTTAGCCCAAAGAAGTCTGAAATATGCCTGTTCAGGAGGAAGACGAAGGTGGGTCAATTTGACGCACCACGCTTCCTCAATAAAACGATTTCGATATCTGAGATCAAATACATTGATCCAATCCTTAGACCAGTACCGTGTGGATCGGAACATAAGGGAGATAGTGGCACAAGGCACGCCACAGGAGGACATTTTATCGTCACTCATTTGGGTGACCAACATAATGACCTATTACGGATGATGGCTGAGGAGGGATTTGAAGCCGATGTTATAATACTTCTAAGGGGTAAGGATCGGAACCAGATATGCAAAACGGCCTTGACTAGGCTTAACCCAGGGATCTCAATGTTAGCTCAAAGAAGTATGAAATATGCCTGTTCACGAGGAAGACGAAGGTGGGTCAATTTGACGCACCACGCTTCCTCAATAAAACGATTTCGATATCTGAAAAAGTCAAATACATTGATCCAATCCTTAGACCAGTACCGGGTGGGTCGGAACATAAGGGAGATTGTGACACAAGGCAAGCCACAGGAGGACATTTTATAGCCACTCCCTTGGGTGACCACCATAATGACCTATTACGAATGCTGACTGAGGAGGGATTTGAACCCGTCTGCAATGCAGACGATGTTATAATACTTCTTAGGGGTGAGGATCCGAACCAGCTACAGGGAAGGGTCTTGCATATGGCATATGACTGGGCTAGACCCATGGGTATCAATGTTAACCCAGAGAAGTCTGAAATATGCCTGTTCACGATGAAGACGAAGGTGGGCCAATTTAACCCTCCACGTTTCCTCAATAAAACAAAACGAAGTGATCTTGGGTAGGAAACTTAATTGGAAGTGTGACATTGAGGAGCGTTCTAAGAAGACTCACAGTTGTTGGGTACTGTGTAGAAGGGCCATGGATGCGAAATGGGGCCTGGATGACGAAGGTGGGCCAATTTAACCCTCCACGTTTCCCCAATAAAATGAAACAAAGTGATCTTGGATAGGAAACTTAATTGGAAGTGTCACATTCAGGAGCGTACTGAGAAGGCTCATAGTTGTTGGACACTGTGTATAAGGGCCGTAGGTTCGGTTTGGGGCCTGGATCCGAGGATAAGTTAGGTAGGTTAGGTAAGAGTGGCAGTCGCTACTGTGGTATCACAAGCCCATTGTGATACCACAGTAGCGGCAGACCAAGGCTTCTGGCGGGAATCGAACCCACGACCCCTGCACTGGTAATCTAAGCACGCTACCAACTCGGCTACCGGGGCGCCCCAGAATCCTAGGATAGTCCACTGGCTCTACATAAGCGAGATTAGGCCAATACGAGTACTTACTTACGCCTCAGTAGTTTGCTGGACTGCTATGAAGAAAAAATGCAACGTTAGGTCCAAACAACAAGTTCAGAGAACATGTTGTCTTGGCATAGGAGGAGCGATTAGGACCACGCCTACTAGGGGCAGTGGAGACTATTCAAGATATCCCACCCATAGACATATAGATTAAATGTGGCGATGGGAGAATGGATTGAGAATGGGAGCAGCTCATATCATCGCTGTATAATCTAGGCGACGTTAGGAAACCTGGAAGGAAGGGAAGAGGTTTCCGATCGAATACCTGAGACGACACTTGAGGTTGAGTGCGAGGCATCGGCAAAGTCTTGAACTGACGGAACCCTAGTATTGCCGCCTGGAAGATAATGTTACATGGATGGAGCAAAGCTAGAGTACAGAGTGGGCCTGGGGTCTATATTGAGAATCCAAAGACTGAGATCTGTTTGAGACTGCCCGGCCGTAATACGGTCCTGCAGGCGGAGGTCCGGGCGAACACAGAAAGCATGAGGTGGTGCAGTACTAAGGCGAGGACGTCAGGTGTGAACATCTTTATGGACAGTAAAATGGCCATAAGGGCAATAACAACCAGGACGGTAAGGCATGAGCAGTCTTACACTGTTAGGAGATTATCGGCTTCTCTGATGATGGCACAATCCGCATCGTTTGAGTGCCGGGCCATAACGGAGTAAGGGGGAATGAAAGGGCAGACGATTTGGCGGTGAAGGCCAGAGAGCTGACGTCGATAAACTTGATTAACCCGAAGCCTTTCGGGTAGACGTAATCCGATTTTAAGGCGTTGTTGACGAACGCTGTGGGCAACGAAACAGTCGGTAGGACGTCGAAAAGCCAATGGGGTGATACGGATCGTGAGAGGACGACGCTATTACTAAAAGGAAGTAAGAAGGAGGTTAGTATAGCTTTTGGTGTCAAAATCGGTGCGGCAAGTGATAGCATGTGTAGGGCATGTTGGAAAGATGATGAGACATTGGTTTTAATCAAGAATCGCAGAGATTAGCATGTCAACCTATGACGCTGAACGCCTGGGTACGAATCCTGGCGAGAACACCAGAAAATAAATTTTTCGCGGTGGTTATCCTCTCCTAATGCTGGCTTCATTTGTGAGGTACTATACCATGGAAAAACTTTTCTCCAAAGAGGTGTTGCACTGCGGCACGCATTTTTCCAATTAAAGGTGTAGAGGATCCGTAGAGGATCATCCAAGGCCTACAGGCTGCAAATGCAAATTTTCCCATGGACATTCCATTGCGGAACAGGGGCAAACTTCTCACATATCAATGAGTGCTTTGCTATTCAAGTTTAAGCTTAATGATAAGGGACCCCAATTTTATAGCCGAGTCCGAACAGCGTACCGTAGAGCGACACCTCTTTGAGGAGAAGTTTTAACATGGTGTAGTATCTCACAAATGTAGCCAGCATTTTTGAGTTTTTATACCCACCACCATAGGGTGGGGGTATATTAATCCAGTCATTCCGTTTGAAACATCTCGAAATTTTGATCTAGAACCCTATGAAGTATGTAAATTCTTGATCGTCTCGACATCCTGAGTCGTCCGTCTGTCGAAATCACGATAGCGGTCGAACGCGTAAAGCTACCCGCTTTAAAAATTGCAAATGGGCTATATCGATTCAGATTGAGATATAGCTCCCATATAAACCGATCTCTCGATTTGATTCCTTGAGCCACTCGAAGCCGCAATTTTTATCCGATTTGGCTGAAATTTTGCCCATAATGTTCTAGTATAACTTCCAACAACTGGGCTAATTAGGGTTTAAATCGGTCTATAATCTGATGTGGCTTCCATATAAACCGATCTCACGATTTGACTTCTTGAGCCACTGGAAGTCGAAATTATTGTCCGATTTGGCTGAAATTTTACACTGTTTACCACTGTGCCACTTACGGTCCAAATCGGTCCATAACCAAATATAGTTCGCAAATTTTAGCAAAAATCATGGTGGTGGGTTTTCAAGATTCGGCACGGCCGAAACTAGCACTTTTACTTCTTTGAGTTAGCAACGGTCTAAATTGATCTATAACGGCCCGGCCGAAATTAGCACGCTTTTACATCAGGTTCAGTTTCTGGTGTTTTAAGGTACGTACTTTCAGAATCTTCAAGAAAATTTGAATTATCTCCCCTAGTTTTGGAGATATTGAGATGTAAGTTTGTTCCATACCTAGCATATATAAAAACAAGTAAAACGGATTATGTCCACCTCTGGTATATATGTAAACCATCTTTCGTCATAACCCTTCGACTTTTTGGTCTTTTGGCAGCTATATGCAAATTTTGACCGATTTGAACCATAAAGGACACGGGTGTGGAAGATCCTAACATAAGTCACTGTGTCAAATTTCAGCCCTTTTTATGGGGCCTAGACCTTAAATCCAGAAATCGGCCTATATGGCAGCATATCCAAATCTGGACCGATCAGGGCCATTTTCAAGAACTACAGCTCACTGTCTTAAATTTCAGCTAAATCGGACAAAAAATGAGCCAAACACCTTAAATCGAGAGAACAGACTATATGGCAGATATATCCAAATCAGGACCGATCTAGGCCAAATGGAAGAAAAATTTTGGTGGGCCTAACACAACTCACTGTCTCAAATTTCAGCAAAATCGGATAATAAATGTGGCTTTTATGAGCCTAAGAGCTTAAATCGGCAAATCGGTCTATATGGGGGCTATAGGGTGGGGTGGAAACACTTGGTCCCACAATGGGATATTAGATACGTTTTCTACTCTTAATTTTCATTTATTTGAGTCCCATATTGTCGCGATTGATCAGTATATATATATTTAGTGGGTTTTGGGTGTGGGGCAGGGGCTTCGAGATCTGGCGTTTCTAAAATAATTGGTAAAGGAGAGAGTCCTCCCCCGCCCCCTCCCTTGATATATAAAAAAATAAATACAATATTTTCACCATCCTGCAATACATTTGAAATTTTCAAGAAAATCGGTTCAGCCCTTTTTGAGTCTAAACACAAATTAATTATTATACCATCCACCATAAAATGGGGATTTACTAATTTCGTCACTCTGTTTCTAACACCTCGAAATATTCATCTACGACCCCTTAAAGTATATATATTCTTGATCGTCATGACATTCCAAGTCGATCTAGCGATGTCCGTCTGTCCGCCAGTCCGTCAGAATAAAGCTAATCGCTTTAAATTTTAACATACTCTTCTTATTGGTGTAGGTAGGTTGGGTTCGTAAATGGGCCGTATCGGTCCATGTTTTGATATAACTGCCAAATAAAACGATCTGGGATCTTGACTTCTGGAGCCTCTAAAGGGCGCAATTCCTATCCGGTTTGGATGATATTTTGCATGAGGTGTTTTGTTATTATTTTCAACAACTGTGCTAAGTATGGTTAAAATCGGTCCATAACCTGATATAGCTGCCATATAAACCGACCTTGAATCTTGACTTCTTGAGCCACTAGAGGGCGCAATTTCTATCCGATTAGGTGCATAACGTGTTTTGTTATGATTTCCCATAACTGTACTAAGTATTGTTGAAATTGGTCTATAACCTGATGTAGCTGTCAGATAAACCGAACTGGGGTTTTGACTTCTTGAGCCTCTGCAGGGCGCAACTCCTATCTGATTTGAAATTTAGCTTCACGTGTTTCGTTACGACAACAACTGTGCTAAGTATGGTTCAAAGCGGTCTATGTTTTGATATAGCTGCCAAATAAACCGATCTTGAATCTTAGCTTCTTGAGCCAATACAGAGCGCAATTCTTATCCAATTTGACTAAGATTTTGCATGACGTGTTTTGTTATGACTTTCAATAACTGTGCCGAATATGGTGCAAATCGGTCCATAACCTGATACCGCTGCCATATAAACCGATCTGGGATGTTGACTTCTTGAGCCTCCAGAGGGCGCCATGTCCATGAAGTGGAACTTACTGTACAAAATTTCAGCATAATATAATAATTGCGCCCGCCCTCGACTGTCGCACATCTCTTAACGAGATGGCTGAACAGTTCAAAATGCACCTATTCTGGGAGCCGGGCCACAGAGATATCCCAGGGAATTGTAAAGCAGACGATCTTGCGAGACTAGAAACATTCCAGGGATGCTGAAATCTGTGGGTATGCCTCTAGTGACATGTAAGCTAAGTTTTCAAGACCAGGCCCGAAGGGCAACAAATGATAGATGGTCACAAAGAGGGGGCTGTGAGAATTTCAAAACTATGTGGCCTCATCTAGACTTGAAGTGGTCTACTGCTTTGCTATCAGTGGCTAGAACAGACGTCTCAGTCATTGTTTTCGTCATGACAGGTCACAGTCTAATCGGAAAACATGCTGCCAGACTGAAGGTTGCCAGCAACGACTTTTGCAGAAGCTGTGAGGACATCGAGAAAGAAGAGACTATGGAACACTTTCTGTGTGTGTGTACCGCACTTGCAGTTAGAAGGAGTTCCACTTTAGGTTCTAATTTTTTGAGAAACTGTCTGATTTAGCGGATGTGAACATTCTCAAGTTATTGGGCTTTTTAAAGCAATCTGGATGATTCAACGGTAGGAACAAGAAGGCAAATTCCTTCTTCTGTTCCTGTGGTATCACAATGGACGAAAACGTCTATGTGAGTCTGATGGCAGACTGCCGCTTCAACCTAGCCTAACCTAGAATAAATCACCAGATTTGTCTTAGTCCGCATTCTTTAGAAGCCATTCATTCATAAGATTAGATTAAGCTAGAGTGGCAGTCTATTTTCGAAACTGACTCACTTTGGCCATTATAATCTTTTGTGATACCATTGTCAAGACAGACCAGGTCTGTGGTGGAAATCGAACGAACGATCCCCACACTGGTATTCCGAACACGCTTCCAACTCAGCTACCGGGGCGACCTAAATTCATATGAGCTAATCTAATTTGTGTTAATTCTAACAGGAGGCCACCATAGCGCAGAGATAAGCATGTCCGCCTATATTGTGGAACGCCTGGGTTCGAATCCTGGCGAGACCATCAGAAAAAAATTTTCAACGGTGGTTTTCCCCTCCTAATGCTGGCAACATTTGTGAGGTACTATGCCATGTAAAACTTCTCTCCAAAGAGGCGTCGCACTGAGGCACGCCGTTCGGATTCGGGTATAAAAAGGAGGCCCCTTATCATTGAGCTTAAAACTTGAATCGGACTGCACTCATTGATATATGAGAAGTTTGCCCCTGTTCCTTAGTGGAATGTTCATGGGCAAAATTTGCATTTTGTTAATTCTAACAAGAATTCATCATTAACAGCATTTTTCGCATTGGTTCATCCTCGTTTATTAAAAAAATCACTCAAGCTGCCAACATTACATAACATAGTTGCATTCTAGAAAGCTACAAAATGAAAACTAAATACCACTTATTCCTCACATTGGCATGTTTTTGTTGCATATCCTTTCAAAATTTTTTTATTTTGTAATTTTTTGTTTACATTTCTCCACAATTCATGTTGACAAAATTAAAATTTATTAATATTAATAGCCGACAGATGCCATTATTATCTTGATATAGTGAATGATAACGCTGGTCATTTGACAATTTGCCTGCAGGTATTAAACGATGGCTAAAAAGCGGATTACATTTTTTTCGCATTGAAGTTCGCCAGCATATGGGTTGTATTTTTTTGCGCATTGTTTTTTGTTTTTGTCATTTAAAATGCACATAACATTACAGCTTAGTCCAGATTAAAGTTTTATTTGAATTGTATACTCTTTTTATTAAAAAATATGTATTTTCCACTTATAAAACAATAAAAAACGGTCTTTGCGCAGTAGTATAAAATAATTCAACAGGAATTATTTTAATGCTTAACACAAAGTTAAATATCTAGCTTTTATAATCACTGGCATTACTATTTAAACAAAAAAAAAATAATAATTGACACTGTTTTAATTAAAGTTTGCTTTAATGGTTGTCTTTTTTTTCGACAATTGTTTAAATTTTCCTTTCGTCGGGCCTGCTTACCTTGAGACACAACACAACTGATCGATCGCCACAATCTTTGACCATTTTTAGGGCACTGGTCAATAGACCATCGGCCTCTGAGGCTGAGTGGGTGGCAGCAGCAGATGTTGCCACTAGGGCAAATAAACACATAAACTTCAACATGGTTTTTTGATTTTTGTTTGTTTTTGTTTTTTTGGTTTTTGTTTTGTCTCCCAAACTGCTTGAAAAATAATCCACAAAATATCCTTTGGTTCCGGCAGTCACAATTTGATTTGAGATTTTCTTTTCTTTTTTATTTGAATTTAATCTTCTCAATAATAATCCACTCACAGCGATCGATTGATCGGTCAGAAGGCAACCGGTAAACTGTGGCTAGAAGACGTTCGTTGATCGAGTTTTATTCCCGACATACAACTCAAGTCATACGCACTCTACAAAAACAAAACGAATGAAGCAACCACACAACAAGAAGGCCCACAATACAGCCAGCCAGCGACAACAGCAACCACTGAAGCAACAGAAAAAACAGAGTCAACAACTTGCCTGGCCTGCCCTGGCTTGTAAGCAACTATTTCTGGCTAGCCAGCAGCAAATATTAGTCGTTTGTCACACATTGTGTGTATGATGATGTGCTCATCTGTTTGTCCGTTTTGTTTGCCGCTTTGAATGTTGCTGACTGACATTTATGTTGGTTGTCGAGAAAGCCATAGATACCACTCGTATTTGCACCGACTGCGGCTATAAGCCAGAGCACAAGAAGTATATATTACCTTGGCATTGTCGCTACCATGACAGAGAGTGAGGGAATTTGTTACCAGTTTCAAAGCTGTTGCCGCCAAACAGTAGTTACAAGTGAATAATTTTATTACCCTCCACTTTAACGGAGAGGCACGAAGTTTGTCATTCCGTTTGTTACATCCCAAAATACTGATCTGTCATGGTGTTAAATATCTTTTATATAACAAGTAAAAGCGCTCTAAGTCCGGCCGGGCCGAATTTTATGCACACACTCTCCACCATGGATCGCATTTGTCAAGTACTTCGCCCGATATCGCTTTATAGGAAAAGAAAGGATAATGAATAAGAATTGCTAAGCTATTGGAGCGATACCAACTTGTGAACCGATTGGAGTCATATTTGGTTTGGCTGTTGGAGAATAAAGTGGAAGACATTGTGTAAAATTTCAACTAAATTGGATAATAATTACGCCCTGAAGAGGCTCAAGAACTCTTGGGTTGCCCAATAAGTAATTTTTCATATAGTCGGCGTTGACAAAGTTTTTCACAGCTTGTGACTCTGTAATTGCATTCTTTCTTCTGTCAGTCATCAGCTGTTACTTTTAACTTGCTTTAGAAAAAAAGTGTAAAAAAAGTATATTTGATTAAAGTTCATTCTAAGTTTTATTAAAAATGCATTTACTTTCTTTTAAAAAATCCGCAATTACTTTTTGGGCAACCCAATATAATCGGGAGAACTGTTTATTTAGGAGCAACATCAGATTATGAACGGGTTTAGACCATATTTGGCATAGTTATAGAAAGTCATAATAAAACACTTCATGCAAAATTTTTTAATAATTACGCCCTCTGGCGGCTTAAAAAGTCAGGATCCGAGATCGCTATATATGGCAGCTACATCAGGTTATAAACCATTTTAGACCATACACAGCACAAATGTTGGAAGTTATAAAAAAAAACACTTCACGCAAAATTTCAACCAAATCGGATAATAAATGCGGCTCTAGCGGCTGAAGAAGTCAAGGTCCGAGATCGGTTTATATGGAAGCTATATCACTACAGAGACCGATATAGCCCATTTACAATCCCAACTGACCTTTACTTGTAGGAAATACTCGTGCAAAGTTTTAAGCTCCTAGCTTTACTTCTTCGATAGTTTGAGCACTTTCGACAGACGACCGGACAGGGCTAAATCTTAAATGTCAAGACGTGAATATATATGCTTTGTTGCGTCTCAGATCAATATTTTAGATGTATTACAAACGTAATGACGAAATTTGTATACCCTCCATCTTATGGTGGAGGGTATAAAAATTAAAGTGATGCGCTTTGGTTGTTTTTATTTTTTCGAATAGACTGCAAAGCAGCTGAACCGATTTTTATGAATTTAACCCCCCGGTGAAAATAGGGTACTTTATTTTGTGTTATCCACAAAGGGGGCGGATTTTGATGATTTGATTTTAAACAAGTAAAAGCGTTTTAAGTTTGGCCGTGCTGAATCTTGGGAACCCACCACCATGGATTCTGCTAACAATTTAGACAAAATAAATTTAGTTGAAGGGCATCATTTTATTCTACATACCTAACTTCTGTCAAACTAGCAAAAACAAAAGCTTCTAGGAACCGAACAAAGATGATCGAGAGATCGGTTTATATAGGAGCTATATCAGGTTATAGGCTAATTTGGACCGTATTTGGTACAGTTGTTGAAAGTCGTAACAGAACACCGCATGCAAAATGTCAGACAGATCGGAAAAAAATTGCGGCTTGTAAGGACTCAAGATGTCAAATCGGGAGATCAGTTTATGTGGGAGCTATATCATGTTATAGAACATCGCATACAAAAATGCAGCTAAATCAGGCAACAATTGCGACTTCCAGGGGCTCAAGAAGCTAAATCGTGAGGTCCGTTTATATGGGAGCTATATCGAAATCTGAACTGATATGGCCTGTTTATAATCCCAAATAACCTACGTCAATATTAAGTATCTGCAAAATTTCAAGCGTCTTGCTTTACGCGTTCGACCGCTAACGTGATTTCGACGGAGGACGGAGGGACATGGATAGATCGACTCAGAGCCTAGAGACGATCAGGAATATATATACTTTATGAGGTCTCGGATGAATATTTCGAGGTGTTACCAACGGAACGACTAGATTGATATACTAATCTTTTCTATGGTGGTGGGTGTAAGAAGACTAAATGATGACTATCTAATAGGTAGTCATATAGTCATTTACTGACAACTACCACATGATAATCAATTCTTAGGCGTTAAGCCACTCCAAGCCAGTAGCACTACACTTAAATTAGCGCCATCTATTGGCTGTTTACAATTGGACCAACTAAATAGAGAAGCCAACACGAACAGAGAGAGGCAGTGTAGTCAACATTTACCATATAGCATTTATCTTTGTTATGACAATCTAATTTGTTCATAAACAAATAAAAACAAGTAAAGCGTGCTAAGTTCGGCTGGGACGAATCTTATATACCCTCCACAATTGATCGCATTTGTCGAGTTGTATGCCGAGTATCTCTTTTGAGGCAAACAAAGAATATTGAATAAGAACTGTTATCCTATTGGAGTTATATCAAGTTATAGTCCGATTCGGACCATAAATGAATGCTGAACATTGCAGAAGTCATTGTGAAATATTTCAGTTCATTCGGATGAGAATTGCGCCCTGTAGGTGCACAAGAAACAAAATCGGGAGATCGGTTTTTATGGGAGCGGTATCTATTGATCGATTCAGACCATATTCAGACCATATCAATACCCCAGATCGGTTTATATGGCAGCTATATGAGGTTATGTACCGATTTGCGCCATACTTAGCCCAGTTATTGGAAGTCATAACAAAACACCCCATGCAAATCGGATGAGAATTGCGCGCTCTATTGGATCAAGAAGTCATGATTCAAGATCGGTTTATATCACAGCTATAACAGATTATGAACCTATTTGAATCATACTTAACGCAAAACGCTACGTGCAAAATTTCAATCAAATCGGACGAGAATTGCGCCCTCTAGAGGCTCAAGACGTCAACATCCGAGATCCGTTTATAAGGCAGCTATATCCAAACATGAACAGATTTGAACCATACTTAGCACAGTTGTTGGAAGTGATACCAAAACACCGCGTTCACAATTTCAGTCAAATCGGACGAGAATTGCGCCCTCTAGAGGCTCAAGAAGTCAAAACCCAAGATCTTAATATATGGGGTCTCAGACGCATATTTTGAGGTGTTTAAAACCTATGGTTAAGGGTATAATAATTTCTTTAGAATAAAGAATTTTTGGAGAAAAATTTGAATAATTAAAATGTTGTCCAAATTTTAGAGAAAATATAGGAAACTCATTTTTCGCGTGGTGTTAATGAAGTCGCGGAGGAGCCGGCCGGGCTAAGCTAGTCTGGCATAAAAATTTGAGACAATGAGTTTGGAGACCGCGCCACTCACTAAATACTCCTCAATAGGTCATGTAGGTCGTAAGAACTTTATGAAAGATCTGTAACAGTAAAGTAGGATTCATATATTTATAAAGGGTGATTTTTTTGAGGTTAGGATTTTCATGCATTAGTATTTGACAGATCACGTGGGATTTCAGACATGGTGTCAAAGAGAAAGATGCTCAGTATGCTTTGACATTTCATCATGAATAGACTTACTAACGAGCAACGCTTGCAAAACATTGAATTTTATTACCAAAATCAGTGTTCGGTTCGAAATGTGTTCAAATTTTGACAAATTTTGTTCAGCGATGAGGCTCATTTCTGGTTGAATGGCTACGTAAATAAGCAAAATTGCCGCATTTGGAGTGAAGAGCAACCAGAAGCCGTTCAAGAACTGCCCATGCATCCCGAAAAATGCACTGTTTGGTGTGGTTTGTACGCTGGTGGAATCATTGGACCGTATTTTTTCAAAGATGCTGTTGGACGCAACGTTACGGTGAATGAACACATTTCAAACCGAACACTGATTTTGGTAATAAAATTCAATGATTTGCAAGCGTTGCTCGTTAGTAAGTCTATTCATGATGAAATGTCAAAACATACTGAGCATCTTTCTCTTTGACACCATGTCTGAAATCCCACGTGATCTGTCAAATACTAATGCATGAAAATCCTAACCTCAAAAAAATCACCCTTTACAAGGATTCAAGTATCGAGGAACATGGACAAACAGATAGACGGACACAATTAAATCGAATCAGAAAGTGATTCTGAGTCGATTGGTATACCTTTCAATGGGTCTAGTTCGCTTCTTTCCATCTGGGTGTTACAAACAAATACTCAAAGTTATAATACTCAAACCACAGTAGTGGTTTGAGTACAAAAAAAAGGACATGCAGGCCGTTTGGGACACAATAGGACACCAATGAAATGTCTTTGATAGCAGAGTACAGAGTCCGTCCACATGGGTCCATGAACAGTTATAGGGCATATAAAAATCAATTCACTGATTTGATTTTTAGAGACCCTAGAGCCACAATTTTTTCGCTGGCCTGAATTTGCTATGCGCATACATTCCAACATTGACATAGCATATTTATCGAAATCTCATCATCTTTTCCACATGCCTTTCACAAGCTAGCGCTTGTCAAACCTATTCTGTCTAAGTGCGCTTGGGGTCCTATGTGTCCCATAATGATACCGAAAGCCATAATGACCTAGTCGCGTCTTCTCACGATTCTTATCCCTCCATAGGATTTTCGTCGTCCTTTCGACCGTTTTTTTTTACAGAGCTATATGCGCTCTCGTCGCCAACGGTCTTAACTCGGATTACGTCACCTTCGGAGTACACCCCAAAACCGCACAAAATCGTCCTGTCTGGAACCATCCATGCAGAAGTCTATGTACTTTCTATTACCAAGGTAATACCAATTTACTGTTTCGAATAAAGTGGGACAGCAAAATTTGCAAATTTGTGGGCAAATTTGCAAATTTTGCAAATTTCATTATGGAATAGAAGAAAACTTCTATTCAAGGATAAGGGGCCTCCTTTTTTATAGCCGACTCCAAGGGGCTTGCCGCACCACCTAATTGGTGAGATGTATGTGGGACAGCACTTTTTACTGCTTACACTGAAAAAAAAGTTGGCCCAAAATTTAAGATTTTTCCTTATTCGTAGGATTTTAGCAATGAAGACGAGCCAAAGAACCAAAACTTTAAAATAAAGATGTTATCTTTAAATTAAATTTACACACGGATATGAATGTCCATTTCATATTTTGTTTGAAGAAAAAATTATCATCTTTAAATTAAATAAGTTGATCATTGGCTCGAATCCTTAAAATTAGAAAAAACTATTTTCAGTGCAGCCAAAGAGAAACCTCCCTTAACCTCAGGCCAACGGTCGAAGCCATATATCTGGCCACAATATACAGAAGCATTAACAGAATTATCAATTCAGTGCAGTAGATGGCGTTGTCCTCAGTGCAGCTGTGATCCACAGATAAGCCATACCTAAGACCATAGAAGGACAGCATACACATACTCATAATTGTTGCCACTCAAAAAAATTATTTCCTACTAAAATTTAGGAAAAATCTCACCAAACTCGACCAAAACTTACCCAATGTTCTAAAAACCAAAAATGCGGTATATTTTTTATAGCCATTTGCAGAAGATCAAATTATAAATTTCCAAAATCACAAAGCAGTAGATATACTATATCGTCGTTATATTCTAGACAATCTAGACATTTCCGTCTGTCTGTTTGCTGGAATCACTCTTCAGTCTAAAGTTCATAGATGGCCTATATATTGATATAACACTGATCTCCCGATAAGAAATCTTGACTTTATAAAAGTCGAGTTTTTGCCCCGATTTCAAGGAGCAATCGTGCTGAATTTGGATAATGCTATCCCCCGATTTCAGGGGTTGAGCCCATAAATAAGCTTTACTACCCATTTTCGACGTTTCAGGGAGTTACATGGACCCCTCAACATTTGAGTATGGAACTGGCTATATATGTAAGTAGATGCCATATTTCCCTGTTTTTCGACAGAAGGAATGCAAACAAGTAAAAGCATGCTAAGTTCGAGCGAGCCGAATCTTAGGAACCCACCACCATGGATTCTGCTAAATATTTATGCAAAATAAACTTAGTTGAAGGACATAAAATAATTGTACATACCAAAATTCTATCAAACTAGCAAAAATTTTAACTTCTAGGAACCGAACAAAGATGATCGAGGGACCGGTTTACATGGGAGCTATATCAGGTTGTAGACTTATTTAAACCGTACTTAGCACAGTCGTCGGAAGTCTTAACAGAACACTCTATGCAAAATTTCAGCTAAATCGGACAAAATTTTAGCCAAATCGGACAAAAATTGCGGCTTTCAGGGGCTCAAGAAGTCAAATCGTGAGATCAGTTTATATGGGAGCTTTATCCAAATCTGAACCTATATAGCCCATTTGCTATCCCCAACGACCTATATCAATATTCAGTATCTGTACAAAATATCAAGCGGCTAGCTTTATACGTTCGACCGCTATCGTGATTTAGACAGACGGACATGGCTGGATCGACTCAGAACGTCGAGACTATCAATAATATATATATTGGGTTGCCCAAAAAGTAATTGCGGATTTTTTTAAAAGAAAGTTAATGCATTTTTAGTAAAACTTAGAATGAACTTTAATCAAATATACTTTTTTTACACTTTTTTCGAAAGCAAGCTAAAGTAACAGCTGATAACTGACAGAAGAAAGAATGCAATTACAGAGTCACAAGCTGTGAAAAAATTTGTCAACGCCGACTATATGAAAAATCCGCAATTACTTTTTGGGCAACCCAATACTTTATGGGGTCTTAGAAAAATATTTCGAGGTGTTACAAATGCAATGAATAGATTAGTATGCCCCCATTCTATGGTGGTGTGTATAAAAAATCGCATTTGTTACTGAGTATTTCGAAGAGATTCCTCAACACTAATACCAGTTACAATCAATTGCAATCTTAATTTCAATTTTCAATCCCATGGCAGCCGGTTGTACGTACCGGATTGATCCGATGACATCCTTCATTGGCAAGGGATGCCGCCTCAGTGTACAAAACACTGCCAGCACAACAACAATCAATTTCAGATCTTACGGTCTTTTTCTTGAAATTTGAAGCAGTTAGACTCCTTGTAACAGTAATTTGCCCATCACATCCATGGTTTTATTCTGCACTATTGCACGAATACACAGAAACGACAAGAAGTGAAATAAATAACTTGGCATTTTATGGAAAAACCTACCTAAACTTGAGGTCGGCCTACTCACCTACCAAGAGAATAAAAACTTACCAATTTTGGTAGGAACCCACCAAAGCGGCAACACTGATCCTCGCATTAACGAATTAAAGCAAACGGTCATTGTAAAAAACTTCGTATGGCTTCGTTCGGCTGACGCTATTTCAAAGCTATTTCATTGAGTCGATATTTGATGATACTCACATAAACACAGTTTGGTCTTTTCAACCATCAAAATTCACAGGTATTTGGCGATTTTAGTAAATGGAAAATTCTCCCCTGCCTAGGAAGCAGGTGCCACCATAGGTAACTTGTGTCGCCTGTTGAAAAGAAAATTTTTCGTCTTAGACGGATTAATGCCTAGACCATTTTCGGTCGCCCACTTTGCCATCGAACATAGACCTTCCTGAGGTATGTCTCTAAGAGTCCCTCTATTGACTTATCTGTGTAGATTTAAAGATGCCAAGCTTGCCGTAATAAGACATTTATGAACCAAATTGATTTTCATGGTTTATGGATTTGGAATCATTTTGTTGTGGTAGGTTTCTTACCCCCTCTGCATCACTGTACTTTATTTGCCTTCTTCAGCACAATGTTTCTTGTTACTGTGACGCTATCTATGGTGACATTTGTTGGTGCAACAACATTTTTTCATTGACTTTATTCAAAAACCAAAGCAACATATGGCATCATTGTCATTCACAGAGAGTACGAACAAAAGTATAGAAACACTTTCCTTCCAGCTTGAGTCGGAGTAATCGAGTCATTTGTGTGTTAAAAACTCAGGTTAAGAATTTAAATAAGTTGCAATTCCAATGCGGCTCCGTTATGGTGAGCATACGGAAGGCATATTGTTGTTGTTGTTGTTGTTGCTGCTGCTATTGGGTGCTAAGTGGGTATTTGTCGGCCGGAGAAAGACGCTTTCGGACATTTACTCGTATTTGTGTACAATTTTATTGACTTTAAATCATTTGAGAAACTGTTATTGCTATTGAACTTTATCCAATTACTCTTTCTTTCTTTATTGCCTTTTCACACAATTTCCAATATGTTTGTCTGTGTGTGTGTGTGTTTGCTCTCTTTTGAATTTCTCTGGTTTTGCATGCGTAGAAAATATTGATATGATATCGAGCAATCACTTTTGCATAAGGCATATAGTGCTATATAATGGATATTGGGGTGGGGTGAGTAAAGCGGCCCAAACATGCAGCCGTAAGACCGTTGTCACAGTTTGTATTTTAGAATGCCGTGAAGGTTATTTGTTTACCGAATTTGAGGAACACGAATAGATTTTAGGCAAAGAGATTGATCCAAATAGAGAGTGATTGCAACTGCAAATTTGCCCATGAACATTCCACTAAGGAACAGGGGCAAACTTCTCACAAATCAATGAGTGCTGTCCGATTCAAGTTTTGAGCTCAATGATAAGGGACCTCCATTTTATAGCCGAGTCCGAATGGCGTGTCGCAGAGCGACACCTCTTTTTGGAAAAGTTTTTACATGGCTGCCATACCAAATGGTACAGTACCACCCAAATGACGCCAGCATTAGGAGGGAATAACCACCGCTGAAAATTTTCATGATGTTCTTGCCAGGATTCGAACTCAGGCTTTCAGCGTAATAGACGGACATGCTAACCTCTTCACTACGGTGGTGTAGGGAGTGATTACGATATATATATGAAGACATCATATAAACCAGTCCTCTAATAGTATATGTATTCTTCAGAGAACATGTTGTCTCGGCATAGGTGGAGTGATGAGGGCCACGCCCACTCGGGCACTGGAGACTATTCTATATCCGACCCATTGACATACAGATTAAGTGTGAGGCAGCCACTGCGGCAATGAGACTTAAGTTGATGGAAGAATTGATTGAGGATGGGAACAGCTCATACCATCGCTGTATAATCGAGGCGACGATAGGAAACCTGGAAGGAAGGGAAGAGGTTTCCGATCGGATACCTGAGATGAATCTTGAAGTCTAGTGCGAGGCACTGAACTGCCATCGGCACGGTCTTGGATTGACGGAATCCTTGTGTTGCCAACTGGAAGATCATGTTACACGGATGGATCAAAGCTAGAGGACAGAGTGGGCCTGGGGGTCTACATTGGGAACCCAGGGACTGAGATCTGTTTTCGACCGCCTGACCATAATACAGTCCTGCAGGCGGAGATCCGGCCGATCACGGAATGCGTGAAGTGGTGTAGTGCTAACGCGAGGACGTCCAATGTGAACATCTTTACGGACAGTAAAATAGAAAGAATAGGCAATAACAACCAGTAAGGTAAGGTTGAGAACAGTCTTGGGTTGTAAGAAGGAGATTAACACCTTTTCTGAGAATGGCACAATCCTCATCGTTTGGGTGGCAGACCATAACGAAGTATGTGGGGAATGAAAGGGCAGACGATTTAGCAATGAAGGCCAGAGGACTGCCATAACGCCTTTTCTGAGAATGGCACAATCCTCATCGTTTGGGTGGCGGACCATAACGAAGTAAGGGGGAATGAAAGGGCAGACGATTTGGCAGTGAAGGCCAGAGGACTGCCGTCAATAAACTTCGTTAACCCGAAGCCTTTCGTGTCGACGCAGTCCGGGTAAAGGGAGTGGGCGACGAATGCTCATGCAACACTGTAGAACAGCCAAACGGTCGGAAAAATGGCGAAAATACTATGGAGGGGGATCCAGGTCGTGAGAAGGCGAGGCTATTACTGAAAGGAAGTAAGAAGGAGGTCAGTATAGCTATTGGTATCATAACTGGACACATAGGACTACGAGCTCACTTATGTAAAATCGGTGAAGCAAGTGATGGCATAAGTAGAGCATGCAAGAGAAAATGATGAGAAGTTGGAGCATTTCCTTTGTCATTGCCCGGCTATCGCGTCTTACAGATACCGGCTTTTAGGTGGGGACACAATATCAGACACCAGCCATCTTAGGGGAGTGATATTGAAAACAATTAAGGACATTGTAAGAAGCACGAAATTCCTTACTTAAAATTTCTTTGAGAGGTACTTCAAAGTTTTAAGAGCGCACAGCGAACGCATTACTGGCTTAGGTGTATGTCCATATTAATATTAATATCTGCACCCTCTTTTCAACCGAATCTAACCTAACCATGTGTATTCTTGACCGCCATGATCTGATGGCCTTGTCTTTACGTCTGTCAAAAGCACGTAAACTTCAATTCTTATCCGGTTTGGCGGAAACCGTGCACAACGGCTGCTGTTAGAACTTTCAGCAGATCTGCTATGTTGGGCTGCTAAAGGTCGCGATTCTTATTCGATGTTGCTGAAATGGCTTACACAATGGCTTTGTTATAAGCTTATACAGCTCCGACAAGAATAGTGCAATTAAGTATGTTAAGTGCTATATTGGGTTGCCCAAAAAGTAATTGCGGATTTTTTTAAAAGAAAGTAAATGCATTTTTAATAAAACTTAAAATGAACTTTAATCAAATATACTTTTTTTACACTTTTTTTCTAAAGCAAGCTAAAAGTAGCAGCTGATAACTGACAGATGAAAGAATGCAATTACAGAGTCACAAGCTGTGAAAAAATTTGTCAACGCCGACTATATGAAAAATCCGCAATTACTTTTTGGGCAACCCAATAGTTCTCATATAGCCTTGCATTTGACCTCTGAAGTCGTCTAGAGGGAAATATCCCATTCAGCCCCATTTTTGCTGACCACTTGTATCATGATTTTGAACTTTTAGAAAACCAATCTGCATAGAACACGAAGGATGTGGTCAACTGTGTGTGTGTATATTTTTTTTCAATCCGCTGGGACCGCTCTCGTTCACCGCACCGCTGGGACCGCTCTCGTTCACCTAAAAATATTGAACGAGTTTTTATTTTTCTTCTCCTGCAGAAGCCAATCTACCTTCCCTTGTGTACCTTAAACTACTAAAGATACTGCAAATCGTTATTATCATACTACAATAATACAAATCCGCTTATTTGTCCATCTATATTCGTTTGTGAATCATTGAAAATTACTGTAAAACGGGTAAATAAAAATATAGTTGCTAATGGAAAGAAATGGGAAAACTGATTAAATGAAATGCTTCCAATCTTTATTGATAGAAGCGTTTTCACTTTCAATAAAGTGATGTTAATTGATATATACATATGTATGTTACATAGATTCAATTAGTTTAACTGAAAGGAAGAAATGCGAATCCATCAAGCCTTGGAATTTGTCAACAATATATTAAACATACAAAAAAACTATTATTTGTGGCCTCAAATTCACAATATAATTTCAGAGCACACAGAAAAGACTTACTTTTTAGTTTAGATGCTATGGCTTATTTTTTGACATGCTGCTTGCAATGTTCGACCTAAGATGTCATTATCACTAGCATAAAAGAGTAGCACGCTTTTTTATATACAATTTTTATTTTTCTTACCTAATTTTCTTTTAGAATGTTAAAGAGATCATCCTATATCCTTATCTGAAACGTTGTATAAGTGGCTCAGAGCGGTGTATTACTATATTTTATATATAAAAATCAATTTGTGTTTGTTTGTAGGTTTGTGTGTTCCATATAGACTCAGAAACGGCTAAACCGATTTTCTTGAAATTTTCGTTGATGGTGCATAATGATACCGTGGTGAAACTACATTTTTTGATATCTGATGGGGGAGCGGACCCTCCCCCTTACCCTAATTTTCAGAAACGCCAGATCTCGAAAATGGGTGGTGCGATTTATGCCAAATTTTGTGTGCTCTCTTATAGTAACTTGCAAACAAAAATTTGGTATCCAAATTTCGGATGGGGTACCTAGGATGCCCCACCCCAAAACCTACCAAATATATATATATACGCCAATCACGACAATATGGAACTCAAATGAAAGGCATTTAAGTTTAGAAAACATATCTGATATCCAATTGTCGGACCAAGTGTTTGGGGGACAACCCCAACCCCCAAAACACCCCTAAATCGGACATATTTACCGACCATGGCAATGTGCGACTCAAATGAAAGGTATAAAATAAAAATCTGATATCCAAATTTGGGACAAAGTTTCTGGGGGTTCACCCCTTCCCCAAAACACCCCCCAAACAGGACTTATTTACTGATGGCATATGGCAATATGGAGCTTAAATAAAAGGTACTTGAGTGTAGAACACGAATCTGATATCCAAATGTGGGACCAAGTGTTTGAGGGCCGCCCATACCCGAGAACATCCCCCAAAGAAGACAAATTTACGACCAAAGCAATATGGGACTCAAATGAAAGGTCTTTGGAAGTAAAGCACGAATCCGATATCAATGTTTGGGAAAAGTGTCTGTGTGGCCACCCCACCCCCACAACACCACCCAAATAGGAAGTATTTGCTGACCATTGCAATATGAGACTCAAATGAAAGGTATTTTAGCCAAATCACTCAGTGGCCGCCCCATCTCTCAAAACACCCCCCAAACCGGTCATGTTTGCCGACTATGGAAAAATGGAGCTCAAATTAAGGGTATTTGGGAGTAGATTATGAATCTGACATCAACATTCGGGACCAACTGCCTAGGGGATGTCCCACCACCATAACAACCCCCAAGTAGGACGTATTGGCGCACCAAGACAATTTGGGTCTTCAAGACTGCGAAGCTCGATATTCATAGTTTTTAGGGCCCCTACCCCAACCCGGACATATTTGCTGGATTTTTCAATAAGGGGTTTAAGTGAATGGTATATGAGATTTGAAAATGAATGTGATATCCAATTTAAGGCCAATGGCAATATGGGGTTCAAATATATCAGAATAGAGCACCTTGCTGATATATTTTCAGGGCTTAGTGATTGGGGGACAACCCCATTTCCTAAAACACACCCACATCGGGCATATTCACTGACCATGTCAATGTGGGGCTTGAATGAGAGGTATTGGGGGGCGGAGCAAGAATTGATACCCACTTTCGGGACCAATTTTCTGGGGGTCTACTCCTTTCCCATAATACCCCACAAACAGCTATTTTTTACTGACCATCGCAATATGGGGCTTAAATAATGGTATTTGGGAGTAGAATACGAATTTGATATCCAAATATAGGGCTAGTATTTAGCGCATCACCCCTTCCCCAAAACACCCCCAAAAGGGTAAAAAATCGATGCGGCAAATGATAGCATGTGTAGGGCATGTAGGGAAGATGATGAGACGTTGAAGCATTTCCTTTGTCATCGCCCGGCTTTCGCGTCTAACAAATACCGGATCTACGCAACTCTTTATTTCAAAATTCAGCGAAATCGGATAAAAACTTAGCCATTTGTGGGTGAGGGACCGCAAATCGGGAGATTGGAGTATATGTCAGCGACATCAGGTGATCGGTCTATGGGGGCTATGTCAAGATATTGTCCCATGTGGACTATATTCGATTTAGATGTGGATGGTACTAAAACCACTTATTGTGCCAAATTTTAGCACAATTGGCTTATAAATGCGTCTTTGATCCCAAGATCTTGAATAGGGAAATCGGTATACAACTAAATTCCAAAGAACATTCCGTTAAGAAACAGGGCATTATTTTCTCATAGCAATGATTGTAGTCCGAATAAAGTTTACGTTCAATGAAATGGAGCTTCCTTTTTATGCCGAATCCCAATGGCGCGCTGCATAGCGACACCACTTAGAGAAGTTTTAAAATGGCAGGTTACCTCACAAATATAACCAGCATTAGTAAGGGGATAGTCACCGCTAAAATTTTTCTGATGTTCACGACGGGATTTAAACCAAGGCGTTCAGAGTCATAGGTGGACATGCTAACCTCTGCGCCTCGGTATATATGGCAGCTAAATTCAAATGTTAACCGATCGATTAACAAAACTCTTTGTGACGAATTTCAACAAAATCGTGAAATAGATGCGGCTTTTAAATTCCTAATAACAATTGTCTGGAGATTGGTCTTTCTGGGGGCTATATCAAGATATTGTCCGATGTCGTATCTTCTTAGCTTAACCTTAATGGGGGTATATTCATTTTGTCATTCCGTTTGCAACACATCGAAACATCCATTTCCGACCCTATAAAGTATATATATTCTTGATCACCTAAAAAATCTAAGATGATCTAGCCGTGTCCGTCCGTCTGTCTGTTGAAATCATACCACAGTCTTTAAACATAGATATATTGAGCTGAAACTTTACACTGATTCTTTTTTGTTCATAAGCAGGTTAAGTTCGAAAATGGGCTATATTAGACTATATCTTGATATAGCCCCCATATAGACCGATCTGCCGATTTAGGATCCTAGGCGCATAAAAGCCACATTTATTATACGATTTTGCTGAAATTTGGGACAATGAGTTTTATAGAGCCAGTCGACATTCCTCTTCAATTTGGCTCAGATCGGTTTAGATTTGGATATAGCTACCATATAGACCGATCTCTCGATTTAAGGTTTTGGGCCTATAAGAGGCGCATTTATAGTGCGATTTCGCCAACATTTGGGACAGCGAGTTGTGTTAGGCCCCTTGACATACTTCTTCAATTTGGTTCAGATCGGTCCAGATTTGGATATAGCTGCCATATCGACCGATCTCTCGATTTAATGTTTAAGACCCATAAAAGGCGCAATTATTGTGCGATTACGCCGAAATTTTGAATAGTGAGTTATGTTAGGCCTTTCGACGTCCCTTTTCAATTTGGCCCAGATCGGCTCGGATTTGGATAAATCTGCCATATAGACCGATCTCTCGATTTAACGTCTATGACACATAATAGACGCATTTATTGTCCGATTTCGCCAAAATTTGGGACCGTGAGTTGCGTAAGGCCCTTCGACCTCCCTCTTCAATTTGGCCCAAATCGGCTCAGACTTGAATATAGCTGCCATATAGACCGATCTCTCGATTTATAGTTTTGGGTCCATAAGAGGCTCATTTATTGTCCGATTTTGCCAAAATTTGGGACAGTGAGTTGTGTTACGCTCCTTGACATCCATCTTCAATTTGGTTCAGATTGGCTTTGAATATAGCTGCCATATAGACCGATCTCTCGATTTAATATTAAAGACCCATAAAAGACGCATTTATTAACCGATTTCGCCGAAATTTCGAATAGTGAGTTGTGGTAGGCCTTTTGATTTGGCCCAGATCGGCTCAGACTTGGATATAGCTGCCATATAGACCTATCTCACGGTTTAACGTCTTGGGCACATAAAAGACGGATTTCGCCGAAATTTCGCGTAGTGAGTTTCGTCATACCTTTTCAATTTTGCTCGGATCGGTCCAGATATAGCTTCCATATAGACCGATCTCTCGATTTAAGGTTTTGAACCCATAAAAGGCGCATTTATTGTCCGATATCGCCGAAATTTGGGATAGTGAGTTGTGTTAGGCCCTTCGACCTCCCTCTTCAATTTGGCCTAGATCGGCTCAGACTTGGATATAGCTGCCATATAGACCGATCTCTTGATTTAAAGTCTTGGCTCCATAAAAGGCACATTTATAATTCGATTTCGCTGAAATTTGACACAGTGACTTATATTAGGTTTTTGACATCCGTGTCGTATATGGTTCATATCTGTCTATATTTGAATATGGCTACCAAAAAGACCAATATTTTGTTCTACAAAATTGAAGAATGACTTGAATGACAATGAATATCCGTGTCGAATTTCGATATAGCTGCTATGGGGGCATAAACTATGCATTTTTCACTGGATTATGACTAAAGGTGTTTTTTATACCCTCCACCATAGGATATTCTGTTTGTAACTCCTCGAAATATTCGTCTGAGACCCCATAAAGTACATATTCTTGATCGTCGTGACATTTTATGCCGATCTAGCCATGTCCGTCCGTCTTTCCGTCTGTCTGTCAAAAGAACGCTAACTTTCGAAGGAGTAAAACTATCCGCTTGAAAATTTCACAAATACTTCTTATTAGTGTAGGTCGGTTGGGATTGTAAATGGACTATATCGGTGCATGTTTTGATATAGCTGCCCTATAAACTGATCTTGGGTCTTGACTTCTTGAGCCTTTAGAGGGCGCAATTCTTATCCGATTGGTATGCAATTTTGCACTACGTGTTTTGTTATGCACTACGTATTAAATGGTCTTTGAGATGTTCGGTTTTAGTAGCAATGGAATCATCTATGTTGTCATATCCTGTACAACTGTGGTGCTGAAGGGTAACACATAACTGAACCTACCCTTTATGATAAGTCCAACGGAATCAAATAACTGAAAAACCTATCGCTAGGAGGCCACCGTAGCGCAGAGGTTAGCATATCCGCCTATGATGCTGATCGGCTGGGTTCGAATCCTGGCGAAACCATAAGAAAAAATATTCAGCGGTTTGTTTTCCCCTCCTAATGCTGGCAACATTTCTGAGGTACTACGCCATGTAAAACTTCTCTCCAAAGAGGAGTCGCGCTGCGACGTTCGGACTCGGCTATAAAAAGGAGGCCCCTTATTATTGAGTTTAAACTTGAATCGGACTGCACTCATTGATATGTAAGAAGTTTGCCTCTGTTCCTTGGTGGAATGTTCATGGGCAAAATTTGCAATTTTAGAAGCCCACACTAAGGAGTCCAAGTTGATAAAAGTCCCAGTGGATACGTATTTGTTAAAGTAAAACTTCATGCTTAAATTTAAAATTTACTGATTTCAAGTTTTTATTTTCCTTGTGACACATATAGCCCACATCGCTTACATGAGTTTTTAAGCATGAACTCTTAACTTAGATGCATAAATAATAGATAGTGGGGTTCTTGCTTCTATATGAAAGTGTTTAAATTTTTAAACTATAAATGTTTAGGTCCTTGTTCATAAATATTTTGTTTTACATCACTAATAATATCCTTTTTAACATATGCATATTTTATTCGTTGAAAATGCCAGTTTTTGATGAGGGTGCTGTCTAGCTAACCAAAACAGACAACTCGGAGCAGTTATTGAGGACATGTCATAAAAAAATATTGATGTAGCACTCGCATCGTAACTATGAAGCCTTTTAACAAAACGATGATGAAAATGACAGCCACTAACTAGGAGACATGTTTGTATAATGGTCGGTTGGTTGGTTGGTTTGGTTTGGTTTGGTTGGTGGCCTTCTGTAATGTTGATGTTGTACGGCTATCAATCAATTGTGGCATTCGATCATATCTCTTGTAGGTATGTATGTGCCAAAAGATATGCTGGTTATTTTATGAAATACGTATTTTCTACACCATCAACCGTCATACATCGACCATGTTATAGTCCGCCCCTGGGGTTGGGAGGGTATCAGCCAGCTCTGCGACAGCGTATGGGAGTAGTCCGTCATTTAGATATTTTATGCCATTTTACCGCTAATGCTGTCACAAAGTAATAATGAAACCGTAAAAGCGTAAAAAGAGAAATGGCAACGATGCCAACGATAGACGCGTAAATAGTTGACGCACCTGATTAGGTATTGCAGGCACGTGATGATGATGAATGTACTCATCCGCTCTGAGTTGGGTTCAGTTTTGAAACTTTAAATAGTTTTCTTGCAATATGTTTTGGAACAAAAGTTGTGGTAAACATTTCTTAAATTTTGAATGGAAAATTTGTGGTGTAATTTTGGACTATTTTATGACAATGGCTTACATTTAAGATGTTTGAAATGTGTAATTATGAGTAAATGTTTTTCAATGTACGTTACATATATTTATTTTACACTTATTTACAATATTTAATGTACAATGAATATTACCTCATTTTTTGAGTGAAAATGTTTTCTATTGGTTTAAATGAAGAACATGTGTGAACTTAATCAAATTTCAGAATTCATTAATATTTGGTCAATATGAACACATTATGCCTTAAACATTGCTCTGAGTTGTGGTAAAAAATGAATTGCATTTAATTAAGCCCAATCCCGTACAATGGTTTTCTTCAGCGTATCCATATTGATATATTTTCATAACCACCACATAGGATAAGGGGGAGGACATTTGGTATCAATTAGGCGAAGGAGGCATTAAGAATTGGCGGGTTTACATTTGTATTCTTGTCATCGCCGCAGGTTTAGTTTTTTTTTCTATCAACCAACACGCGGGGGATGTCACCTATGAATGAAGTTCATTGCGCGGGCGAAAGGAAATTAGGAATTGGAGGGGGAAAAAGGATGTAGTGTTTATTGACATTTGTCTTAAATCTGTGGATGTCATAGTGGGTGGGAAAAATATTAGCTGGAAGTCGATTCCACATACGAACGGCTCGGGCGAAATAAGAATTCTCTGTATAATGAATTGTGCGGTCCGCTGGCCAGTTAACTACAAACGGGTGTGAGTTCCTGGAATGTCTAGTATCCCCGACAAACATCCTTACATCAGGAATAAGAAGACGAATATTAGACGAAAACACACCATGGAAGTATCGATGGAACAGCGCTAAACAAGCCACATTGCGACGACGTTCAATGGGGGGCAATAGAGTTGGATACCCTACTGTCCCCATCGCTCTTCTCTGTACACGGACCAGTAGCTCCAGGGATGATTTTGAAGCTCCAGCCCATACATGTGAGTTTTACTCCATTATCGGCCTTATGAAAGTGGTGTAGATGTTAAGATGATCATATGGAGTGAAGTAATTCTTACACCGTTTAGGGAGGCCTAAACACTTGAATGCTTCTTTCGACACTTCAAATAAATGTTTAGTCCAATGGACATTACTTTGTATTTTCATGCCCAGAACATCAAGAGCTTCTGATTGCTCAACCTCTATACTGTTAATAGGCAAAGATGATTGTGATGGGTCAGCGAATCGTTTGTGTGACAACAAACAGCACTGAGTCTTCCATGTATTAAGATCTACTCGATTCGTTCGACCCCACTCAGAAATGGCCAGCAAATCCTGGTAGAGTGTACCATCCATAACCCTCCTCTTGGCCTCAATCTCTCGAAGACTCTGCCTATGGTCGAATGAGTGCGAATGACAGAGATATAGTTCTTATGGCACTTAAATGAGCACTTTTGGTATCAAAATTTCTCCGGGTGTAGCTGCCATCAGGAACGTGGCCAGGATTTTTTTTTTTGGTTGAGGGGGGGCATACTTTAACTAAAAATCATAATATGGACATAATAATCTGGGGGGGTTCGGGCCCCATAGCACATCCCGAAGGGTGGTGTGCAACCAACATTTTTTTAAATAGAAAAAATTTCCAAAATTCTTCTCTCACCGTGAGATTGGTAAAGATACCTACATTTTTTATATTGAAATCAGCGCACAGTGGTGCGCGGATGTCATATCATATGTTTTGAACCGAGAAAGATAACGTAATGATTTAAAGTGCATATCATAGATAAGTGTTGTTATAGGTGCTAATTTATGGCTAATAATCCAAATTTGTGGAAAAATGGTAACTAAGTGAAGTACTTTTTTTTTTGTGTGAAGCGTGTGACTTAAAATAGAAAAGGACAATCTGCTAGTGTAGTAGATAATCTAATAGTCGATTAGTGTAGTGTTGCTCTCTAACCTCTCGAGAAAAATAGACGATTTTGACACGGGAGCGGAGCGGTTTCCAATCTCAAAATCATCCCTGTAATAGTAATATAGCTACTTTTTTATACGTTTATACAAGATCTAATTCCCTTGCTCATTTTTAAAAACTGATTAGATAACAATTTTTTCTTACTTTTTATAGTAATATAGCTGTTTTTCATAAGTTAATACTTACTTTACTTTAATAAGCTATGACAGAATATTTGTTCACTAGCCGAACGTAAAATAGCGTTCCTAGCGCCTCGGTCTTCTACGCTCATTTTTAAATCTCCGACAAGGTGTCTCCCGCCACTTGATCTTTCCATCGAGCTATTGGTCTTCCCGGTTTGCGTGTACCACCGTGTTTGCCATCAAAAGACTTCTTTGCTGGAGCTTCTTCATCCATTCTGACAACATGACTTAGCCAACGCAGCCGATGTATTTTGATGCGTGTAACTATGCTATCATCGTCATACAGCTCATACAGCTCGTGGTTCATACGTCGCCTATATTCTCCATTAACGCAAACTGGTCCATATATTTTACGATGAATCTTTCTCTCAAATACTCCAAGCACTGCCTCATCTGCTTTCACAAGTACCCATGCTTCAGAACCATATAACAGCACGGGTAGTATCAGTGTCTTGTAAAGTGTAGTCTTCGTCTGTCGAGAGGTGGCCTTGTTTCTAAACTGCTTACTTAGTCCAAAGTAGCATCTGTTTGCCAGTATTATTCTTTGCTTTATCTCAAAACTGGTGTCATTTGTTTCGGTTACGGCGGTGCCGAGATTGATAAAGTTACTGACTATCTCAATGTCGTGGTTCCCAACTTTCTCCATGTTCTTTATCTGCTTGGTTGTCCAAGGCTTTTTGGGAGTGGAAACCATCTATTTCGTCTTATCTCCATTTACTGCCAGACCCATTTTCACTGACTCTCTTTCGATTCTCTCAAAGGCTGCAGTTACTACTTCCGGTAACCGACCTATGATATCGATATCGTCGGCATAGGCGAGTAGCATGTGCTCTCTTGTGATTAGTTTGCCATATCTATTCACATCTGCTTCTCGTATAATCTTCTCCAGCAAGATATTAAAGAGATCACACGATAGGCTGTCTCCTTGTCTGAAACCTCGTTTGGTATTAAATGGTTCGGAGAGATTCTTTCCTATTCTTACTGAGGAACGCGTATCAGCAAGTGTCATCCTGCAGAGTCTTATTAATTTTGTAGGGATACCAAACTCAGACATGGCTTGAAATACCTTTCACGTAAAGGAGTATCGAAGGCGGCTTTGTAGTCAACAAATAGATGGTAGGTGTTGATTTGTCCTTCTCGGGTCTTTTCCAGGATTTGGCGCGGTGTGAATATCTGGTCTTGAGTGGATTTACCAGGTCTAAAGCCGCATTGATAGGGTCCAATTATCTCATTGACTTTAGGTTTTAATCTCTCACACAGTACGCTCGAGAGTATCTTATATGCGATGGGGAGGAGACTTATTCCTCTGTAGTTGGCACATTCCGTCTTGTCTCCTTTTTTGTGTACGGGACATAGTATGCTGAGGTTCCAATCATCGGGTATGCGTTCTTCTAGCCAGATTGCGCAGAAAAGCTGATGCATACGCCTTATCAGCGTGTCGCCTCCGGTCTTAAATAGTTCAGCGGGTAACCCGTCGGCTCCTGCTGCCTTGTTGTTCTTTAGACGGGTCACTGCTACTTGCACCTCATTCTGACTAGGAGAATGTTGAAGAATTTGGCTTTTATGCGGATTGTGGCTAGTCTCTCATCCACCGGAGTAAAGCTGAAGACAAGATGTTTCAGACTCCGACTAACCACAAATCCACAGCCAAATTCATGACTCGTGTTATGGCATCTATAGTATAGTTCGTCACCGTTTGTGTTTGCAGTGACGCCATTCCCAGTCCATCGCACTTCCTGTAATGCGGTAATATCTGCCTAGTACTTCTCTAATACATCCGCCAGCGCGTATACTGCACCTTCTCTATAAAGAGTGCGGAGATTCCAGGTGCAGATCCGCAAATCATGGTCCTTTTTTCGTTTGCGTGGGTCGTCAACGTTGGGGGGGTCCGTTTTTACTATTCCTTTGTTTCTTATAGTAGTTCTCAGTTTTCCGGGGGTAGGTTACTGGCCCAGCGCCCCAACTGCATGGGTTTTGTGGGATTGCACACGTATCCCTCGTTGTGGCGAGCCGCTTGCTCCAAGCCGCCCCTAACATCCGGCTGGGGGTGAAGGCGCAATAACTCGCCTTGTCATCTCGAGTATCATTGGCACTCAGTATTAAATTAAGAGCCAGTGCCACCTGACTCCTCACTGAGACTCTCCTCTCGAAAATCGCTGACTGCCCACGGCCGCATTAGCAGCTACTCCGCATAAAACGGAGCTTTCCACCATCCGCTACCTGTGGACGCGCCCGGTAGCTTTCAGCTAAGCTTCCCGCGATAACGATGGGCGCCACACAAGTCGGAGCTCAGAGTTCCAGCATGTGTGGTGCTCACAGTCATCCCGTATCGGCCGGGTTTCATAAGTTAATACAAGATTTAATTTCTATGCTGGTTTTTAAATATCGTGATTTTATTAGAAATTTCTACTTTTTATTCCAAAAACCGAATATTTTAATGATTTTTTCAAGTGGCTTATGGTAATTATAGTTCTTTTAAATTCAATTCGATTGTGATATAGTGAAGCGTACAATATTTGCGGAAATTTAAAATCACGTATCGATGCATTTATGCCTAATAATGCAATCGCGCTACAAGAAGCCGTCTTTAACAATATAATTTTGAAGAATTTTTTTTGCTTTCAAATATAGATTTCATCAATTAAATTTACCTTACATTATTTTTATTTGCTTGCTCCAATTCCAGAATCTGATATGCCAAGTATTTGAATATTATTATTATTTATTATTCTATTTTTATATCTTCACCAAAACCATTATTTTCTTTCAAAGTCTTTGTCGTGATTGCCATTTGAAACAGCTTTTGTTTTCATCTCCATTGTCCCCACTTTCCTATGGCTATCAAATCCTATTACCTAAAATTTTTTACTTCCTGTGTTTTTCTCTGGAACAATTGCAAATTTAAATTGTATTTCAATCCACATGTCATACGACCATGGGGATACATTCGCACGTTTCTTAATTTACCATGGTCACAACTTATTTAAGTCGAATTGGGCGTAGAATTTCTTTTAAAGTGTGTAGAGGGAGTAAATGAAATTAAGTTGGAATTACAAAAGACGTATATTAGGGTGGGTCAACTTTTGGTGGTTGTAAAAATCCAGAAGGAATGGAAATATACCCACTGATTACTACAATATAAGGATTAACTCAGAATCTTTTTATACCCTCCACCATAGGATAGGGGTATACTAAGTTCGTCATTCTGTTTGTAACTCCTCGAAATATTCGTCTAAGACCCCTTAAGTATATATATTCTTAATAGATATGACATTTTAAGTTGATCTAGCTATATCCGTCCGTCTGTCTGACGAAATCACGCTAACTTTCGAACGAATAAAGCTAGCCGCTTGAAATTTTGCACAAATATTTCTTGTTAGTGTAGGTCGGTTGGGATTGTAAATGGGCTATATCGGTCCACGTTTTGATATAGCTGCCATATAAACCGATCTGGGATATTGACTTTTTGAGCCGCTAGCGGGCACAATTCTTATCCGATAACGGTGCTGAGTATGGTTTAAATCTGTCTATATAGCTGTCATATAAACCTGTCCTGATATAGCTGTCATATAAACCTATCTGGGGTCTTGACTTCTTGAGCGTCTAGAGTGCGCAATTCCTATCCGATTTGACTGAAATTTAGCACGAGGTGTTTTGTTATGACTTTCAACAACTGCGCTAAGAAAAGTTAAAATCGGCACATACCCTGATATAGCTGCCATATAAACCGATCTGGGGTCTTGACTTCTTGAGCCACTGGCGGGTCCAATTCCTATCCGATTTGGCTGAAATTTTGCATGACGTGTTTTGTTAGGACTTCCAACAACTGTGCTAAATATGGCTTAAATCGGACCATAACCTGATATACCTGTCATATAAACCGATCTGGGGTCTTGACTTCTTGAGCCACTGGATTTGGCTGATATTTTGCATGACGTGTTTTGTTAGGACTTCCAACAACTATGCTAAATATGGTTTAAATCGGTCCATAATCTGATATAGCTGTCATATAAACCGATCTGGGGTCTTGACATCTTGAGCCACTGGAGGGTCCAATTCTTTTCCGATTTGGCTGAAATTTAGCACGATGTGTTTTGTTAGGACCCCCAACAACTATGCTAACTATGGCTTAAATCGGTCCATAACCTGATATAGCTGTCATATAAACCGATCTGTGGTCTTGACTTCTTGAGCCACTAGAGGGCGCAATTATTATCCGATTTAGCTAAAATTTTGCATGGTGTGCTTTGTTACGACTTTCAACAACTGAGCTAAAATTAGTTCAAATCGGTTCATAAACTGATATAGCTGCCATATAAACCGATATATCAGCTATATAAGGTTATGACCTTTACCTTTAACATACGTGTCGAATATGGTATGAATCGGTATATAGCCTAATACAGCTCTGCTATAAACCGATCTCCCCATTTTATTTCTTCAGCCCCTAAAGTGCGCAATTCTTAGTAGATTTGGCTGAAATTTTACACAATGACTGCTAATATGGTCTCCAATATTGAGTTCAATTATGGACCGAAATGAACCATAACTTGATATTGTTTCAATAACATAGCAATTTTTTTCGTTTATCCTTTGTTTGTATACAAATAGATACCGTGGAAAGAGCTCGACAAATACGATCAATGGTGGAGGGTATATAAGATTCGACCCGGCCGAACTTAGCACGCTTTTACTTGTTCTAATTCGATTTAGCTATGCCCGTCAGTCTGTTTGTCCATGTTAATATTCGTACCACGAACAGATCATAATTTTCAGCCGATCGTCTTCAAAATTGGCACAGATATTTGTTATGACAAAACCTATTGAAATTGATGCAAGTAAAAATGCATAAAGTTCGGCCGGGCTGAACTTTGGATGCCCACCACCTCGGGTATATATGTAAACCACCTTTTGTCGTAACCCGGTGAAAAATGCATTATTTATGCACCCATAGCAGCTATATTCAAATATGGTCCGATTTCGACCAAATGTGGCAGGGACGTTGAGTGGTCTAATAAATACAAGTCATTGTGGTAGCCACATTTTCATGTGGAGGTGGCGATCCTTGTCAAGCTCCTGTATGTGAACAAGCTCGTTCCGGATCAAAAGACCGATTTCCGCGGGAAAAAGGTGGCCATTGGTTATTTAAAGGCCCCAATGACTCGCCTTGTCATATGGAGCATCATAGACACTTAGAATTTGTGCAAGAGCCGGTACCGCCCGTCCTCTCACTAAGACTCTCCGCACGATACCACTGATTGTCAGCGACTGCAATTGCAGCTACACCGTACGGAGCATTCCACCGGTGACATGCTCAATATTGATTTTTTTGGCAGCTATATCCCAATATAGACCGATCTGAACCGTAAAGGACACTCATGTCGAAAAGCCTAACATAAGTCACTGTGTCAAATTTCTGCGAAATCGGATAATAAATGTGCCTTGTATAGAGCCAAGACCTTAAATCGTGAAATTGGTCTATATACAGCTATATCCAAATCTGGACCGACCTGGGCCATCTTTAAAAACGACATCGAGTGGTTCAACACAACTCACTGTCTAAAATTTTAGCCAAATCGGACAAATATAGCGGCTTGTAAGGGCTTAAGAAATCAATCAATCAGCTATATCAGGTTATAGACCGATTTAGACCGTACTAGGCACAGTTGTTTGAAGTCATAACAAAACATTACGTGCTCAATTTCAGCCAAATCGGTCAAAAAATGCTGCTTCCAGGGGCTCAAAAAGTCAAATCAGGAGATCGGTTTATATAGGAGCTATATCTGAACCAATATGGCCCATTTACAATCCCCAATGACCTACACCGATCTGTGCAAAAGTTCTAGCGGCTAGCTTTACGCGTTCGACCACTATTGTGATTTTGGCAGACGTACAGACGGACATGGCTAAATCGATCCAGAGCGTAGAGACGATCAAGTATACATATACTTTATGGGGTCTTAGACGAATATTTCGAGGGGTTACAAACGGAAGGACTAGATTAGTACACCCACATCCTATGGTGGTTCAAATGTCTGCGAAATCTGACAATAAATGCTCCTCTTATTGGCCCAAGACCTTAAATCGGGAGATCTGTCTTTATGGCAGCTATATCCAAATCTGGACCGATCTGTGCCAAACTGAAGAAGATGTCGAGTGGCCTAACACAACGCACTGTCTCAAATTTCAGCAAAATTGGATAATAAATGTGGCCTTTTATGAACCTAAGACCTTAAATCGACAGATCGGTCTATATGGGGGCTATATCAAGATATAGTCCGATTTAGCATATGTTCGAACTTAACTTTCCTTTTGGACAAAAAGAGAATCGATGCAAAGTTTCAGCTCAATATCGCCAGTCTTAAGACTGTAGAGTGATTTCAACAGACAGACGGACGTGGCTAGACCGTCTTAGATTTTTTCGACGATTAAGAATATATATACTTTATAGAGCCGGAAATTGATATTTTGATGTGTTGCCAGCAGAATGACAAAATTTATCTGCCCCCATCCTTCGATGGGTGTAAAAAATCGGTTATGTTCGGTTTGGACTAATAATACGTTCTGCAGGGAGTTGATAACTGCCTGGCTGTATGAGAAGCTATTTATGCAAATCGTCGTTATGACATTATATCTAAGCCCTTCCACCACTTCTGCAAGGATCTATGCTTGATACACACTACAGCGGTCGATATGACCAGTCCTTGTTTTTCATAGTACACCCCTTAGTTCACCTGGTCGTTTTGTTTGGAACCATCCGTATATAAGTTTATGGAACTTCTATTACCAGTGATATTGAAATTCCAATCGTTTCTATCAGGAATAGCATTGGAGTACTTTTCATCAATAGGCGGCTCAGGACATGCGTAATCTACACTGCCTCGTACTTCGGTCATTGTATCAAGGATAATGCAGTGTCCATTGGCACCGCATTACCAAAGAGAAAGCTCCCTTAGCCTCAAAGTAGTGGTGGCAGCAATTTGTTCGCCACTATGTTCAGAGGCACTAGGTGTTTTATTAAATTCAGTACAACAGATGGCGTAGTTCTCAGTGCGGCTGTGATCTGGCTGAGTATTGAACAGTAGCTGGACTTTTGAAGTGTCGTCCACCAAAACACACCACCATATAGCAACTCTGCACATGATAGCTGTGAGCACCACACAGACTGGAACATTGAGGTCCGATCTGTGTGGTGTTTATTGCTGTCATGAGAAGCTTAGCTGCGAGCTACCGGGCTACCTCCACATGCAATGTGGCTAGAACAACAACGTATAGTCTGACAACTGTTGTAGATACCCAGTGAATGACACGCAGTTTAAGCCCCTAACTTTTGTCAATGGCTCTCTTGCAAACTTAATTTTTAATTTTAAATTCGATTTCCTGTCCAGCAAAATATCCAGATATCTTGCGCTATCAGTAAGTAAAATATTCTCTCCTCCCAAGGAGACAGGTGCCATTGTAGGTAACTTATATCTCCTGTTGAAAAGAACTAGCTTGCACGGATTTACGCCTAGACAACTTTCAGTAGCCCACTTCGCTATCGCACGTACAGCTGCTTGAAGTATATCTCTAAGAGTGCTGGGAACCTTTCCCTTAACCGCTGCAACCACGTCATCAGCATACGCGACCACTTTTTTGTTCCAGAGACAATTATTCATTGTTAATGACCATACCGCCGTAGCGCAAAGGTTAGAATTTCCTCCTGGCGAGACCATCAGAAAAAAATGTTCAGCGGTGGCTTTCCCCTCCTAATGCTGGCAACGTTTGTGAGGTACTATTCATTGAGCTTAAACTTGATTCGGACTGCACTCATTGATATGTGAGAAGTTTGCCTCTGTTCCTTAGTGAAATGTTCATGAGCAAAATTTGCAATTTGCAATGACCATATTCCACAGTAGAGGTGACGCATCTTTTTAGATCTACGGCCATCCGTATCGAGTCTTTCAGTAAGTAAGTTATAAATAAATATTGTAACGGTATTATTGATGTCTAGAAACTCCAATCACTCCATGATTGCCGCCAGTTTTAAATTTTTGAAAGGTAGAAATGGTACCAAAATATATTCCTTGACAGCGAGAGAACCCTCGATATAGGCGACTAGGTCATGAAAGTCTGTTTCAGTCGACTTGCCCTTATCATATGCAAGCTGTTGCCGAGACACGTGGTCTCCAGCGATCTTTGCCCGAAGATATACAATATTTCTATAAACCTCTCTAGAATCTTCAGCATACATGATAACAGACTAATGCTTATTTAAATGTTTGTTTTTTTATACCCACAACCACAGGATGGGGTATATAATTTAGTCATTCCGTTTGTAATACCTCGATATATAGATATAGGACCCCAAACAGTATATATATTATTGATCGTCTCCACGTTCTAAGTCGAACTTGCCACTACCGTCTGTCGAAATAATGATAGCGTTCGAACGCATAAAGCTAGCCGCTTGAATTTGTGCACATATATTGGGTTGCCCAAAAAGTAATTGCGGATTTTTCATATAGTGGGCGTTGAAAAATTTTTTCACAGCTTGAGACTCTGTAATTGCATTCTTTCTTCTGTCCGTTATCTGCTGTTACTTTTAGCTTGCTTTAGAAAAAAAGTGTAAAAAAGTATATTTGATTAAAGTTCATTCTAGGTTTTATTAAAAATGCATTTACTTTCTTTTAAAAAATCCGCAATTACTTTTTGGGCAACCCAATACTTAATATTAATGTAGGTCGTTGGAGATTGCAAATGGGCCATATCGGTTCAGATTTGGATATAGCTCTCCAGATTTTTTGTTTTTTTCACGTAATCAACACGTAGGGGATGTCCCCTATATATGCAGTGCATTGCGTTGGCAATTAGGAAAGTTAAGGGTTGGAGGGTTCCCCCCTCCAGTAGTGTTTATTGATATTAGTCTCAAATTTCTGAACGTCAATGTCTGTGGGAAAGACATTGGCTGGTGGGAAAGACATTTCGGTGGGAAATACATTGGCCGGAAGTCGAATCCACATACGAATGGTTCGGGCGAATAATAAATTTTCTCGGTAACGCATGGTTCGGTCGACTGGCCAATCAATTACAAACGGGTGTGAGTTCCTGGCAAGTCTTATAGTCCTGGTGAACATCCTAACGTCAGGAAAAAGAAGACGAATATCCCTGGAACACACGCTATGAAAATAACGATAGAGCAATACAACGCTACCCACATTCCGACGATGTTCAATGGAAACAATAGAGGAAATTGGATACCCTACTGTCCCCAATCAACACCATCGCTTTCCGTTGAACACGGTCAAGTAGCTCCAAGGATGATTTTAGAGCTCCTGCCCATATATGAGAGTTATATTCCATCCTCGGCCTGATGTAAGTAGTATAGATATTGAGAAGATCAGAAGAGGTGAAATATTTCTTGCACCGCTTAAGAAAGCCCAAACACTTGAATGCTTCTTTCGACACTTCGAATACGTGTTTTGACCAACGGACATCGCATTGTATCTTTATGCCCAGAACATCAAGAGCATCTGCCTGCTCAATATCTATACCATCAAGAGATATCGACGATTGCATTGGGTCAGTGAATCGCTTGTGAGACAAGAAACAGCACTACGTCTTCTGTGCGTTGAAGTCTATTCTGTTCATTCTACCCCACTTGGAAATGACCAACAAATCCTGGAAGAGCGTCTCATCCATAATGCGCCTCCTGTCCACAATCTCTTGAGGACTGGGCGTGTGGTCGAATGCATATGAATGACACAAACTACTGTCAACAGCACATCCATAATGCGCCTCTTGTCCACAATCTCTTGAGGACTGGGCGTGTGGTCGAATGCATATGAATGACACAAACTACTGTCAACGGCACATGATTAGACTGAAGTCTGACCCAATAGATCATCAATAAAAATAAGAAAAAGGGAAGGGAAAAAGGAGAGAGAGAGCCTGTGGTCAATGTATACTCATCTGATGAGAACCCGTCTATAACAACTCGTTTAGTGCGATCTCTGAGAAAGCTCGATATAAATCGAACGAAGTTATTACCGACTTCAAAAGCGACAAGCTTTGATAAAAGTGCACCGTGCCAGACCCTATCATATGCCTAGGAGATATCCAGAGCCACGACCTTTCTCTCACCAAACTGGTGGATAGAGCGACTTCATCGTTCTGTTCCATTAGATTTCCCGTAGAGCGATTTTTGCAGAACCCATACTGTCTGTCGCTAAGAAGGCCATTGGACTCTCAGTATGTGACAAGATGATGGTTAAACATACTCTCCATAACCTTGGAGAGCGCGGAGCATATCGCTATTGACCGGTAATTCGCAGGGTTGTTCCCCCCACCTTTCTTGGGGACGGGCTAAACGTTCGCAACCTTCAAACGCGCTGGGAAAACACCCGCACTGTAAGCAAGGTTGAAAAGGTTGCGTAGTGAACGAGCTAGCGTCGAAGAACACTTACAAAGGACAAGTGTTGATATACCGTCCGGCCCGGGAGATTTATTAACGTCGAGATCCGCAAGGACCCTTTTAACTCCCGATTTGACTTCTTGAGCCTCTGGAAACCTCAATTATTATCCGATTTCGCTGATGCGGTGTTCTGTTGTGACTTCCAATAGCTGTGCTAAGTACGGTTTAAATCGGTCAAGAGCCTGATATAGCTCCCATATAAACCGTTCTCCCGATTAAACTTCTTGAGCTCCTGGAAGCCCCAATTTTATGACCCTTAACAACTGTACCAAGTACGGTCCAAATCGGTCTATAACTAGATATAGCTCCCATATATTCGCAGAATCCATGATGGTGGGTTTCCGAGATTCGGAGCGGCCGAACTTAGCACGCTTTTACTTTTTTTATATAAAACTAGCTGACCCGGGCTCACTCCGCTGCGCTTTCTTTTACATTATATGGAACAAAAGTTTCCTTGGAATGTTTATTTTCGACAATTAAAGAGCATTTAGTGAAATACCATTCCACGAAAATATTATATCGCTTGACTAACAGTTTAACAATAAAAGTGCCTTTATCTGAATCCCACATGAACTTTATTGGTCTACGAATTTAAGTTTGGATGTAAGGTGTACTCCGTTCTTAAAATACTTCCTTTCAGCCCGGTATTCTTATGATATCTGATTTAGTGGTGTTTTCGGGGGAGAGGTGGTCCCCCAGATACTTGGCCCTGAAAAAATATCAGCATCGTGCCCTTCTCTCAAATATTATTTATTTAAACCCCATATTGCCATTGGCTTAAGAGGAGTTTACAGGATGAGGCGTACCCCAAACACATGGCCCCAAAATAGGTAATCAAATTCGTTTTCTAATCTCAAATGCCGTTCATTTGAGCCATGGTCGAAAAATTTTTTTCCCTTTGGGGGTGTTTTGGGAAAGCGGTGATGTCCTAGATACATAGTCCTACATTTGGGTATCAAATTCGTATTCTACTCCCAAACACCTTTATTTGAGCCCAATATTATGATTGTCACTAAAAATGTTGTGGGGTATTTTGGGAAAGGAGTAGACCCCCCAAAATATTGGTCCCGAAAATGGGTATCAATTCTTTTTCTACCCCCAATAACTTTCATTTAAGCTCCACATTTATATGGTCGGTAAATATGCCCAATTTTTTGGTGTTTTGGGGATTGGAGTGGTCCCTCAAACACTAAGCCCGGAAAATATATCAGCAACGTGCTCTATTCTCATATATCTATATATCATTTATTGTAACCCCATATTGTCATTGGTCTCAAAATTGGATATCAAATTTGTTTTCTAATCTCATTTAAAGTCCTTATTGCAAAAGTCAGCAAATATGTCCGGTTTGGGGTATTGGCCCTAAAAACTATAAATATTTAGTTCCACTCTCTTTACGACCCCAATTGTCTTGGTGAGCAAATACGTTCTATTTGGGGGTTGTTATGGTGGTGGAACGTCCGCTAGACAGTTGGTCCCTAATGTTGATATCAGATACGTGGTCTACTCCCACAAACCTTTAATTTGAGCCCCATATTTCCATATTTGGCAAACATGACCGGCTTGGAGGGTGTTTTGGGTGATGGGCGGCCACTCAGTGAGTTGGCCTTGAAAATATATATCGGATTCGTGTTCCACTTAAAAACTCCTCTTATTTGAGCCTCATATTGCAATAATCAGAAAATATTTACTATTTGGGTGGTGTTGTGGGGGTGGGGTGGCCCCATAGACTTTTTTCCCGAATATTGATATCAAATTCTTGCTTTACTCCCAAATAGCTTTTATTTGAGCCCCATATTGCTGTGGTCGTAAATTTGTACGCTTTGGGAGATGTTTTTGGTGAGAGGTGGCCCTCCAAGCACTTGGTGCCACATTTGGATATCAGATTCTAATTCTACACTCAAATACCTTTTAATTAAGCCCCATATTCCCATGCTCCTGTTTGGGGGGTGTTTTTGGGGAAGGGGTCCATCCCCCAGAAACGTGGTCCCACATTTAGATATCAGATTCGTATTCTACTCGCAAATACCTTTCATTTGAGTCCCATATTGCCATGATCGGTGTATGTCCGATGTAGGGGTGTTTTGGGGGGTTAGGTGGTCTTGTGGGGGTGGGGCGGCCCCATAAACAGTTTTCCCGAATATTGACATCAGATTCCTGCTTTACTCCCAACGACCTTTCATTTGAGCCCCATGTGGCTATGGTCGTAAATTTGTACGTTTTGGGAGATGTTTTTGGTGATAGGCGGCCCCCCAAACACCCATATCTGGATATCAGATTCGTATTCTACACTCAAATACCTTTTAATTAAGCCCCATATTCCCATGGTCAGTATACAAGTCCTGTTTGCGGGGTGTTTTGGGGAAGGGGTCCATCCCCCAGAAACGTGGTCCCACATTTGCATATCAGATTCGTATTGTACTCGCATATACCTTTCATTTGATTCCCATATTGCCATCGCCTGTAAATATGTCCGATTTAGGGGTGTTTTGGGGCTTGGGGTGGTCCCTAACACTTGGTCTGACAATTGGATATCAGATACGTTTTCTTATCCTAAATATCTTTCATTTGATTCCCATATTGTCGTGATTGGTCTAAATATATGTTTGGTAGGTTTTAGGGTGGGGCAGCCCCCCTAGGTACCCCATCCGAAATTTGGATACCAAATTTTTAGGTTTAGGGTACTATATGAGGGCACACAAAATTTCGCTTAAATCGCAGCACCCATCTCCGAGATTTGGCGTTTCTGAAATTGAGGGTAAAGGGGAGGGTCCGCCCCCCCTTGAGATATCAAAAAATTTACTCTATTTTCACCACGGGATCATTATGCACCATTTGTGAAAATTTCAAGAAAATCGGTTCAGCCGTTTCTGAGTCTATAAGGAACACACAAACATACAAACAAACCTACAAACAAACACAAATTGATTTTTATATATAAGATTCTACTTTTAATTGCTGATTTAATCTTTAAACTTTTCAACACAAACTTTTCACTTTGTTTCATAATGTTTTCCATGTTTTATATTTTGTTTCAGAATAAAACTACTATTTGAAGAAAAACAATGTCTACGGAGAAGGAGAGAAGTTTATACACACAAGTAAGTACTCGAACATACAAATGATATTGCATCTTGAATTGAAAAATTCCTTTGTACACTCGCATTCATATTTTCATAAATCAGTTGAACTGGTCTTAATCTTTGTTTTCTGAGCAAACTTATATGTTGACATGCATAAAGTCCTGTTAGTTCCTTTGCCAATTGCCCTGCTTTTTAATGTTCACTGTTACAACAGCATATTTTATATGATGTTGTTACATGTCATGATTTGAACCTTGAGCAATATATGATTTGTACATTTCCTTTATTAACATTCACATTTCTTAGTATAGCCATTCGCTTGTACAATATGTCCGCTTATATGAACATTCTGTGCTAAAGGGAATAACAGATAGCTGGAGCTTCTTCATACATTCTGACAACATGACCTAGCCAACGCAACTTCTTTGCTGGAGCTTCTTCATTCATTCTGACAACATGACCTAGCCAACGCAGACGTTGTCCATATATATATGACAGCTATATACAAATCTGGGCCGATTTCTATGAAATTCACCAGATATCAAAAGTCATAAGAAAATCCTTCCTGCAAAATTTTGAGAGAATCGGTTAAAAAATGGGGACATTCTTGCAATATTTCTCAAAATCGGACGAACATATATATGGGAGCTATACCAAAATCTGAACCGATTTCAAACAAACTTTTCAGATGCTGTGGCAGTCGTTGAGGAAAATTTTGACAAAATGGGTCAATAAATGCGCTTTCTGTGACTCTAGGAGTGAAAATCAGGCGATATATATATGAGAGCCACATCGAAATCCGAACCGATATCCGATGAAAATCACTAGTAATGTCGAGAGACATTAGAAAATCCTTCCCGCTAAATTTCGAGAGAATCGGATAACAAATGACAATTTTATTGCAGTATTACTGCAAATCAGACGAACATATATATGGGAGCTATATCCAAATCTGAACGGATTTTAATAAAGTTCACCTGTAATGTCGGGAGTCATAAGAAAATCCTTTCTGCCAAATTTCGAAAAAATCGGTTAACAAATGACCATTGTATTGCAATATTACTGCAAATCGGACGAACATATATATGGGAACTATATCCAAATCTGAACCGATTTTTTCCAATTTCAATAGGCTTCGTCTCTAGGCCGAAAAACACTCCCATACCAAATTTGAAGACGATCGGATAAAAAATGGTGACCTGTGGTTTGTACACCAATTAACATGGACAAATTAACATAACAAAGACGGACAGACAGGCAGACGGACAGTCAGACAGACCGACAGACAGACGGGCAAAGCTAAATCGAATCAGAAAGTGATTCTGAGTCGATCGGTATACTTATCAATGGATCTATCTCTCTTCCTTTTGGGTGTTACAAACCAATTCACTAAGAGTATCTTGTATGCGATGGTTGTCACTCTGTAGTTGGCACATTCTGTCTTGTCTCCTTTCTTGTGTACGGAACATAGTATGCTGAGGTTCCAATCATTGGGCATGCTTTCTTCTAGCCAGATTGCGCAGATAAGCTGATGCATACGCCTTATCAGCGTGTCGCCTCCGGTCTTAAATAGTTCAACGGGGTAACCAATCGGCTCCTTCTGTCTTGTTGTTCTTCAGTCGGGTCACTGCTACCTGGACCTCATTCTGACTAGGAGGTAAACATTCTATATCATTATCAGGGATTGGTTCTACGGTATCCTTTTTCGTTGTCAACGTCGGACACTAGCTGTTTGGTAAAATGTTCTTTCCATATCCTCATCATGATATTTGTGTCAGTTACCAGATTTCCTTCTTGGTCTCTGCAGGAGAATGTGCCTGCACCAAAGCCATCGGTTTGATGTTTAATTCTTTGGTAGAATTTCCAGACTTCATTCTGACTTTTGTACCGTCTCAATTCGCTTACACTCACGTCTTTCTATTTCCTTTTTCTTTCTGCGTAATAAACGTTTCTCCTTCCTCCCGATACCTCTCTCCTTTCACCCGATACCTCTCCTTGCTACTGATTGCAGGGTTGCTCTATATGCCGCATTCTTGGCTCCAGTAGCATCTCGACACTCTTGGTCATTCCATGGGTTTCTTGGAGGAGACTTCCGGCACCCAAGTACGGACTTCGCGGCATATTTCGTGAAGGTAAACACTCCATACCATCATTAGGGATTGGTTCTGCGGTATCAACTTCGCCGCCAACGTCGGACGCCACCAGTTGGGTAAAATCTTCTTTCCATATCCTCAGCATGATATCTGGTGTTTCTGTCAAACTTTATGCCTCGTGTTATGGCCGCTATAGTATAGTTCGTCACCGTTTGGTGTTGTAGTGACGCCATTCCCAGAACATCGCACTCCCCGTAAGGCGGTAGTATCTGCTTTGTACTTCTCTAATACATACGCCAGCGAGTATACTGCACCTTCTCTACAGAGAGTGCGAACATTCCAGGTGCACATCCACAAATCATGGTCCTTTTTTCATTTGCGTGGGTCTTCAACGTTGGGGGTCGCACCTAACAAGCCTTACATAGCTCACTGTATCAAATTTCAGCGAAATCGGGTGTTAAATGCACCTTTTAAGAACCCAAGATCTACAATCGGGAGATCGGCATAAATGGCAGCTATATCAACATGTAAACCGATCAGAACCATATAAGACACGGATGTCGAGAAGCCTAATATAGCTCTTTGTGTCAAATTTCAGCGAAGTCGGATGATAAATGGACCTTTTATGGGACTAAGACATTAGATGGGGAGATCGGTATATATGACATCTATGTCAAAATTTGGCTCGACCTCAACCATATAGAGCTTGGATGCCGAAAAACCTAACATAGGTCATTGTACGATAATTTAGCGAAATCGGATAACAAATGCGCCTTTTATGGGTCCAAGACTTTCATCGGGAGATCATTATAGATAGATCGAGGCGATATTGGACACGGATATCGAAGAGTCTAACACAGCTCATTGTGCCATATTTCAGTAACATCGGGTAATCAATAAGCATTTATGGGCCCAAGACCTTTAATCGGGAGGTCGGTATATATATCATCTAT